>NW_020257756.1:1699911-1755353 GCF_003255815.1 Theropithecus gelada
TTTTTTTTTTTTTTTTTTTTTTGAGATGGAGTCTTGCTCTGTCGGCCAGGCTGGAGTGCAGTGGTGCAGTCTTGGCTCACTGCAAGCTTCGCCTCCTGGTTTCACGCCATTCTCCTGCCTCAGCCTCTGGAGTAGCTGGGACTACAGGTGCCCGCCACCAGGCCTGGCTCATTCTTTGTATTTTTAGTAGAGACAGGGTTTCACCATGTTAGCCAGGATGGTCTCGATCTCCTGACCTCGTGATCTGCCCACCTCAGCCTCCCAAAGTGCTGGGATTACAGGCGTGAGCCACCGTGCCCAGCCTAATTTCCAATAATTCTTAATCTATTTTACTCTGAAGTTTCATTAAGCAAATAACTATAGCCTGCCATCATGATTTAAAGCTATTGAAACAATAGAAATACTATTCACATTTTCTTTACAACCTTACTAAAATGTTAAAAACAGGTTTTGTGTAGATAAATCCTCCCATCTTGTTCTGGTTAGCTGTTGCTGTGTAATAAACCATTCCCAAACTTGATGGCATGAAACAATTATTTTATTATTCTCGTGGATTCTGGTTTTATCAGCAGAGGATCTTCACAGCAAGTTGTGCAGTTTCTTAGCATTTGGAACAAAGAATTAGACAAAACACACAGCAAAGCAGGGAAAGAATGAAGCAACCAAAGCAGAGATAGAAAAGTGAAAGAAACAGAAAGTGAAAGTGTGGGAGCAGCCCCTAGCAGGGCTCAAGGGCCCCTGATCAGAATCTTCTCGGGTCCAAATACCTCCTAGAGGTTTCCCATTGACCACTAGGTGTTCACCTCAAGTAAATGAAGTGGTGGCACACAATCAGTCTGATTGGTTGTGGAAAGCAACCAATCAGGGGCTGAAGTGAAGTTACAAAGGTCACACTCCTATGCAAATGTCTGATTGGTTGTGGGAAGCAACCAGTCAGAGGCTAAAGTGAAGTTACAAAGTTACACTCCTATGCAAATGTCTGATTGGTTGCAAAAAGCAAACCAGTCAGATGTACTTTCAATTTCCCATCTGTAGCAGAAAAGGTTGGGGAGTAGCCTCCGGTCCTTTTGTTACTTAGGCCTGGAAAGTTAGGGTTTTCCTTTCAATTCAGTTCTAGGGAGTCAGCGTGAAATGGCCTTAAGTTTCCTGCATCTAGACCCTATTCTCCTGCCTCACTGGTAGGTTAGGAATTTGAAGGGGATACTTCATAGATGGCATATCCCTGCTCCATGTCATCCGGGGCCTGAGCTGGGGACACTCAAAGTGTGAAAGCATCTCCATCCACTGTTGGGTGATGCTGGCTGTCAGCTAAGACCTCGGGTAGGCCGCCAGCCAACCTACACGTGGCCACTCCTCCACATAAGTGGAACAGGGCTTCCTCACAGCATTAAGGCTAGGTTTTAAGTGTGAGTGTCCCAAGAAAGCAAAGACAGGAGAAAACATTACTTAGGTCCAAGGGGAGGAAACAGACCTCCCAATGTGGGGACTGTCAAGATCACATTGCAAAAAGAGCGTGTGGGGCAAGAGAACACTACAGTCATCTTCAGAACATATAACCTGCCACACATCCCAAGTAGTATTCTATATCCACCTTCCTATGCCTGAAACTAACACCATAAAAGAAGCAATCTGTGATGATAAAGTGTTCCCTCAGCAGGATTTATTAATTTTAAAAAATTTCAAATAGCACTTTACACCTGGCAATTCCCCTCCAGGGTAGTCACAATCACCCTGTGTGGTTGTTATTCTCACACTACTCTATAAATGAAAGGCCTGAAATTCAGAAAAGTTATATGAGTTCAGCAGAGACCTTTGGGAGGTTAAGGATAGACTCACAATTTGAACTCAGAACTTCAGACTGTAAAGCCTATGTTATTCTCACACTTCCTTTCAAGTGAAAATAGGTTTATCTAATAACAACCAATAAACACCAAATGAATTAACGAATGGATAAACACTAGACCCTGAAATTATTTTATCAGAAATTCTAGTCATTTATCAGAGTCCTATGGAAATGGTACACTAACTAGGTTAGCTCTGATGAAACAAGAACATCTTTTTAGAGAGTAAGCCTAGAGAAATGCCTTGGTAGAAACCCTGAAAGCCAATGCCAACTAAGATGGGGAGAGACTCTGTCAATGCTGAAGTTAAAATTGTGGGTGCCACCAAACTTTGCCTCAAAAAGCCTGTGAGGGTGGGCATTTTTCTTTTTTTCCATTTTCAATAATAACGTAAAGGTGCCACAGACAATTTAAATCACTCCCATTTGTGACATAGATAAACTCTTCTAAGAGAATTAATAGATGGTTTTCACATTTAATTCTTGGAGTCGTTTCTTCAACTGCAGCCTGTTAATTAAAGTATAGCTTGTCGAATCTAGAATATGAACAATTTTTTATCTTCTGTTCCCAGCGTGATTCCCCAGTATTATTCTAGGAGACATCAGATTAAACTTGACAAAAATAATCTGTATCATTTTCAGAATTAAAGATCTTGGAAATTAATTCTCTGAATATTAGTTCTACCTCAATGATATTGCACAATGAAAAGAGAACGGACAATTTAAGATTTCACTATTACCTTTAAAATGTAGTTAGGAAGTAATAAATGAAGAAATTCTCAGTTCCGCAAATGTTCCAAGAATTGGCAGAGTAGGCAAAACACTAAAAGTCTTCAAGTTCTAAATAGATATAAATCAATATGGAAGAATAAAGAATAACTTAGATTTCCAGACAACAACTATTTTTCCCTAGAACTTTTTTTTTTTCAGTGTCCTTGCTTTGCCATTAAAAGTTCTCTAATGTTAAATGGGCTGAATAACCATCATTTATATCATTTCAGTATTTATAAATCTGTCCCAGATAGGTACTGGAGCACAGAGGCCAATTTGTATTTCAAATAATTCAATATATTCCTTTTTATTTCTCTAACAGAAAAATAGTAACTCCCAGGCTGTAATCTTCTTTTTAAAATGGGCCATTAATGATTTACAAGGGTGGTTTTTGTTTTTTGTTTCATATTTTTTTTGAAAGGAAGAGAAATAAAACCTTTCATGAGTAGTCTTCCAGGCTGGCTTTTTCCGAGAACTAATATGAAAAATGTATAAAATATGGTAAAGAAAAACCCAAGCCCAACCTCTCCTCTTGGCATTCTGGTTCCTTTAAGATCTGTTCTTTGCTTGCTTTTTCTATCACTTCTTTCCCACCACCCCCTATCCTTCCTTCTTCAGCTCAAGAGAATTCTTCTCCAAACCCTTTCTGGACCAATGTCTGAGTCATTCTCTTCTGCTTCTCCATTTACGGGACCCCTACTCCTCCTCCAAGGTCCAAATTAAACACTGTCCTTGGCTGAAACATCCTCTAATCCACCCAGGGGTTGATAATCACTCTAGCCGCACCTCATCTAACAAATATAATACAACACTTGTTTCATTCTGGTTGAGTTTTTTGTTTTTTGTTTTTTTTTTTTTGAAGTGAAATCAGGTTTATTAGGAAAGTAAAGGAATAAAGAATGGCCACTCCGTAGGCAGAGCAGCCTCTGGTTGAATTTTAAGTGGTCATTCTTTACACATGCATCCCTAAATGAGTCGCAAATTGCAAACTCCCTGAGGAAGGAAGCCCTGTGTTATTCCATGGTTATATCCTTTCACAATGCATAGAATAGCTTAAAGCAAGCTCTCAATTTTATTAATATTTAGAATAGCTGATATTTATTGATCACATACTACTTATCAGTCTTAGTTAAGCATGTAAAGCACTATTTCAATTAACTTTCACAAGAGCCATATATATTAGTATCATCTTTCACACTTTATAGAGGAGGAAATGAGATCACCGCATTTAAGGAGCTTTCCCGTCATGCAGTTAGAGACACTGGGATTTGAACCTGAGTATTTGGATTCCGCAGCCTAAACCGCTATTCTCTACTTTCCACTTGATAGTTTAAATGAATTAATTTAAATTAATTTAAATGAAATTCAAGAATAGCATAGACTATTCATTGAAAATGAAGTTGTAGAATGGGTAGAAGAAGTAGTTCTGTTACCGGTAGAGGGTCTTGACTGCAAGTTGTCCAGGTTTTTGGCGTTTTGAACAAAGAATTGGACAAAACACACAGCAGAGCAAGGAAAGAATGACACAACAAAAGCAGAGATTTATGAAAAGTGAAAGTACACTCCACAGTGTGGGAGCCAGCAGCGGCAGCAGCTCAAGGGCCTGGATACAGAATCTTCTCAGGTCCAAATAACCCCTAGAGATTTCCCATTGGCCACTTTGTGTTCACCTCATGTAAATGAAGTGGTGGCCCTCAATCAGAGACTAAGGTGAAGTTACAAAGTTGAATGTCTATGCAAACGAAGACTTGGCTAGCAATCAGTCTGATTGCTGAAGTGAAGTTACAAAGTTGCACTCCTATGCAAAAACCAACCGATCAGAGGTACTTTCAATTTCCCATCTGCCATGCAGTGGGGGTTTGCAAAGGGAGTAGCCTCTGGTCCTTTTGTTACTTAGATGTGCAAAGTTAGGGTTTTCCATTCAATTTAGTCCTAGGAAGTCAGTGTGAAACAGCCTTAGGTTCCCCAACTGCAGACCCTATTCTCCTGCCTCAATTCCATTTGCTTATGTATTATTTTTGTTGTCTACAACATAAATGAGGAATCTCTGGAATTTCATCTTTCATAAGCCAACACCTGGATTTTCTTAAAACAGATTATTTTCTTACCCATTAGTCAAAGTAAATTCATCTTCCCTTAATATCATGACACCACCAGGAGTATTAGCAAAGCGTAATACTAATTATCTCACTCAGATGTACAATCATAGAACATAAAAGAAAACATTCTTCCTTTTAAATTCCTTATAACTCCCAAGTCATAAATAAGGGAGTAAATTTAGGGTCAAAAGAAGGGTTCAAGCTATGTCTATACAGCCAAATCACCAAGTCATACGTCCAACAGGCTACTTGTTAGGTATTTTTAAAATATTTTAGTATTCATATTGGCCAAATCAATGTGATTGATTCATAAATGCCAGCAATCCCTGTGTTGGGAATGATTTTTCCGTTTATCTACTGATGCGCAAAGTTCTAGAACAACAAGAGATAAATTTAGAAACATTCAACTTTCTTGTCTCTCCAATCCCCTCTCAACATTGTTGCTAGCTTTCTAAGACACAAACTTAAGTGAAAAGAAGTGAACTTCGATCCATACCTTTCACCTTATCCGAAAATTAACTCAAAATGGATCACAGACCTAAATGCAAAACCTAAACTATACACAAATCTCTAAAAGAAAATTTAGAAGAAAATATTTACAGCCTTGCTTAGGTGAAGATTTCTTAGAAAATATACCAAGAGGTTGTAGTGAGCCTGGGCGACAGAGTGAGACTCCATCTCAAAAAACAAACAAAAAAGAAAATATACCAAAAGCTGGACCACAAAAGAAAAAAGTTATAAACTGGATTCATCAACATGAAAAGCTTCTACAAGACACTGTTGAGAGAGTAAAAAGATAAACCAGCTGGGCGCGGTGGTTCACTCCTGTAATCCCAGCACTTTGGGAGGCCGAGGCGGGCGGATCATGAGGTCAGGAGATCCAGACCATCCTGGCTAACACAGTGAAACCCTGTCTCTACTAAAAATACAAATAAATTAGCCAGGCATGGTGGCAGATGCCTGTAGTCCCAGCTACTCAGGAGGCTGAGGCAGGAGAATGGCATGAATCTGGGAGGCAGAGCTTGCAGTGAGCCGAGATCGCACCACTGCACTCCAGCCTGGGCGACAGATCAAGACTCTGTCTCAAAAAAAAAAAAAAAAGATAAACCACAGATAAGGGATTTGTATGCTGAATATATAAAGAACTCGCAAAACTCAACAATAAGGAAAAACAAAATTGGGCAATAATTTTGAACACACACTTCAACAAAGAGATATATGGATGACAAACACACACACACACACACACACACACACGAAACATGTTCAACATCACCAGTCATTTGGTTAAAAAAAAAAAAACCACACACACACACACACACACACACAGAGTAAAACCACAGTGAGATGTCATTTCATATCTATGAAAATGGCTCCATTTTTTTTTAACTGACAACATCAAATGCTGACAAGGATACAGAGTAACTGGAACTCTCACGTGTTGCTAATAGGATAGGAAAAGGGTACAAGTACCTTTGGAAAGCAGTTTAGCAGGTTTTTATAAAGTTAAACATATACTCTCCAGTGACCCAGTAATTCTACTCCTAGACATTTACCCAAGGGGAATGAAAAAGTTATGTTCATAAAAAGCCTGTACCTGAATGTTCATAGCAGCTTTCTTCATAATTACCAAAAAGTGAAAGTAAACCAAATGTCCTCTGTTGAATGGATTAAAAGCCTGTGGTATATCCATGCCATGGAATACCACTCAGTAATAAAACAGAACAGACTACTGGTATACATACTAAATGGATAAATCTTAAATAGATTATGCTAAGTGAAAGAAGTCAGAATCAAAAAGCTGTATATATTATTGTGTTCCTGTGACAGTTTAGAAAAGGCAATGCCACAGGAACAGAAAACAGATCACTGGTTGCCCAGGAGAGAGGAGAGCTGACTTTAAAGGGAGAGCCTGGGGGACTCTTTTGGGATGATGGAACTACTCTATATTTGTCTAAAGGGGTTGCAATATGACTTACGCACTTGTCAAAACTGGTAGAACTGTACACCAATGAAAGCAAATTTTACTTTAGACTACCATTCAAAGCCCTTCCTGTTTTGGTCTTTCCCTGCCTCTCTAGTTCCTTCTCTTTCCTGTGCCTCAAACAGGCCACATCACTGTGGTTCCCTAAATACCCTGCATTGTGTTTCAGATTTCTGCCAGCGTGTGGTCCTCCAGGAACACCCTGCTTACCACCTCTTTGGATTATCTCCCTCTAGGCCCTGCCCTAAGCATGTGAAGTGCCAACCAGGCTGCATGTCTTGCAGTTCCCCCAAAATGTGCTAGGTAGTTTCAAGCCTCCTGGCCTCTGTGCATCCTCAGTCTGGAATATTCCTTCTTGCATGTATTCTTTTTAATAAAAGCCCAGTAAACAGTCACTTGTCTTAGAATTCTGTCCTAACGTTACTTCTGACATTTTTCCTGAAGCCTCCCCAGGAAGGAACTTGTTTTCCCCTTGTAATCCAACCATGCCATGCAGACTTCTATTACAGCATTTGAAAACATTGCAGGCATATGTTTTCATGTCTATCATGACCTCCCTAAGAGCAGGGATCCTTCTTTTTCATTTTGTATTGCCACTACCTACACCTAGCATATTTCTGACACATGATAGGTGCTTGATAAATGTTTGATGAATGAATGAATAAAAACCTAACAAGCTAATGAGCTAATAAATCTTATCTGGACTAAAATTCTGAAGTGTCCTGCAGAAGAATGCTCTATATCATCCCAATTCTGAGCAGCCCACCTTCAGCAAATACTGTCTACTTTCTTTGATGTTTGTAAACTAGTGTCATAATTACCTATTTACTGCACATGGTTATGCAAATAGGTAATTATACTAGATTGTGAGTTCTTCCAGGAACTCACTAAACTCTAGATCCCCAGCACCCAGGAGACAATGCCCAACTCAAGCAGCTACTCAATAAACTTGTGTTAAGCCAGGCATGGTGGCTCCCAGCACTTTGGGAGGCCCAAGGAGGGAGGATAGCTTGAGGCCAGGAATTTGAGACCAGCCCAGGCAACATGGCAAGATCCTGTCTCTACACAAAAAGAATAAATGAAAATAAACTTGCATTAAACTGACTTTTCAGATGAGTAGAATCCATGCTTTTTTCCTCTCCTGAGTCCAGGGCCCAATTAGGCTGCAGTGATGCCAGTAATAAGAAGGATATGAAAAGAAGAAAAGTTAAAGTTCTTAAAGAGAAAAACTTTAAGACAGGCATGCATAATCAGAGTAGAAAGACATCAATAACCCAACAGTAATAAATGTAGGGAATTAGAAATGACCTTAAACCACATTTTCCTCTGGAAAAATAATCCCTCAAAGAAAATGAGAGCAAAATGAACAATGGAAGGATAAGCAAAACTGCTTATACCAAAAGAATCCTTGGAAGATAACACATGAAGTGAGAAGACACAGTATCTCTTTCCAAAGCCGGGAATTGGTTTCAGGTCTGCTGCTCAGCCCCATCTCCCCAGGCATGTCTGCAAGTCACATAGTTTCACCTCCGCTAATGTCTGCATTGTCCCAGGAATGATTTAGAACCTGTAAGGGCAACATGATTTTACTAATGAAGGGGAATTCTTGGTTCAATTTGGCCAAGTTCTGAATCCAAGTGCAATAGTACATATTCTTTGAATCTCAGAAAGAGTTTCTAAGAATTTGACCAAAACAAATATTTATGTTATAGAAAAGACTTTGTGAATATTAAACTTTCCCAAACGAACCCTGCTGGAACAGCATCCATTGGCTGAATACTGCCTTCCCACACCCCATCCCCCTACTCCCACATCACTCTCTCTCTCTCTCACACACACACACACACACACACACTTCACTGCCTGTTGCCCATTTGGAGCTGATTAGTTCATCCCCCAACAGGTACTAAAACATTATGAGCTCAATGAGCCTGCTTACCCCACTGAGTAACCCCAGACTTGTATCTCAGCAAGCCCTGTGCTGAAATGTAAGAGCCAATTTCCTTGCTACTTATCATAAAATTCCCATCAGTTACATGAATATTTTTAAACACTTAATTTTGATCAATCCCTTGGCTTTTTCCCTATGTATGTGTGTACACCTGTGTCTATGGTGATTCTTTTATTAGATGGATCTTAAATGTGATAGGCAATAATGCAACAAATCTAAAATTTGTAAGTCTACGTTCAGGGTCAGGACTAGGATGAGACAAGAGGGGCTAAAGTTGCAAAATTCAAGAGGGCCCTCACTCTCAGGGTGCCCAAAGCTTTTTCACTGCCAGTCCCACTCATCCGAGGCTCTGTAAAGAGAATTTACATGCTTTACTACTGTGCAAAAAACACACACACGTCATCTAATCCTCTCACAAAAAAAAAAAGCTGTGTCTCCTCTTCACATAGCTGACTACTTCTCAACCTTCAAGTTCTAGTTCACATGTCTCCTCCTTGGAGAGAATGTTCCTAAATACATTCTTTAAAGGAGGAGCATCCTCTCCTATAATCCACCATGGCACTCTTACATTTCTTCTCCTTGTTGGTCAAAATGTATAATTACTTCTTGTTTATTGTCCGTTTCCACTAGAATATTAGCACTGTTAGGGCAGAAACAATGAATGTCTTGTTTAACACCATACCCCCATTGCCTAGCACCGTGCCTGGCACATAGTTAACACACAATAAAATAAGTGTTGAATGAATGGAACTTTAATGGCTTTGGGATGATTCAAGTCCACTCGTGACATTTACTTGCCTTGAATCCTTAGGTGAGTTACATAAATCCTGTATGGCTCACCTTTGAATGTTCTCACCTCAAAATGGAGATGTTCATTCATCCATTCATTCATTCAATAAGTTGCTTGCAAGGTATCTGACATAAATCAAAGAGTAAGTCAATGAATAATGTTTATTTTCCCATTCAGAAGCATAAAAAGTTACATACTGTTCAAATTTACATGGCCAGTGTTCTGGTTTTCTAGGACTATATAACAAATCACCCAAAATGTAATGACTTAAAACAAATATTACTTCACTATGATTCACAGTTCCTGTAAGTCAGGAATTTGAGAAGGGCTCCGTTGGGTAGGTCTGGCTTGGGACTTCTCACCCAGTCAGATGGTGGCCAGAGCAGGGGAAAAAAAAAAAAAAAAAAAAAAAAATGGAGGTCTGGAGAAGCTAGGGGTTAGCCAGGGACTGATATATTTCTCCCTCTTCTCTCTCTCTCTCCCCGCCCCCACCCAGCATGCTGTTGCAGTGCTTCTTTATATGGTCTCTCTAGGTAGACCAACTGGACTTCTTCACAGCGTGGTGCCCCTAGGACAGTCAGATGGCTTACCTGCCAAAACAGTGCTCCATTGCAAGTGTTCCGGCAAACAAGGCAGAAGTTGTATTGCCATTTATGACCTAGCATTGGAAATGCAGCTAAGTAGATATTTCAGGATCCTTCCTGCCCACATTTGTTCTGGAAAACAAAGGCCTATTTTGCTCTGTCTGTCCTTTTCAGTTCAAGCTGATACAATTCCTTTAAAATTTTTTTGTGAAATTTTTGTATCTTAATTTGTAATCTACTCCGTTAAATGAAAGTTAGACAAAACTCTTTAAAGTACGTTTTCACTCCCTGTGAGGTTGCCTTTGGAAAATTTCCTTAAGTGTCTTAAAAGTCCTGGCCGGGCACAGTGGCTCATGCCTATAAATCCCAGCACTTAGAGAGGCCAAGGTGGGAGGATGGCTTTAGCCCAGAAGTTTGAGACTCACCTGGGCAACATGTTGAAACCCTATCTCTACCAAAATACAAAAATTAGCTAGGCTTTGAGGCTCACACATGTGGTCCTAGCTACTTGGCAGGCTGAGGTGGGAGGATCCCTTGAGCCTGGGATGTGGAGGTTACATCCCTTGAGCCAACAGCGAGCCACTGCACTCTAGCCTGGGAGAGAGAGTAAAACCCTGTCTCAGAAAAACCCAAAACAGTCTTAAAAACAAAAACAACACATTTTAAAAATCCTATTAACACAAAGGGTCTGTGACGCACACCCTTCAGATTCTTAGAACATTTTTGTCTGTTTGAAAAGATGTCAGGCCCCACCTAACATCTTTGAGATCTTAACAAAGGATCGTTCAAGACCACCCTGGATTTGATCTCTGCCCTGAAACTAGTACTTAATATGAGATTTTTTGTTTTCTGGTAGAATAAGAAACATTTATTTTCAAAACAGTCTTGACATCTTACTATTTCCTCTATGTTTTTATTAAAAACTGAACAGTTGCATTTTGGCTTATCTCTCTACTTGTGTCTTAGCATTTCTAAAAGAAACCAGTTGGCCTTTTCAACATTCTGCCTACAAATTTTCTCAGACAGATCCATCAGTTCATTGGGTACATTTTCTCTTTTCCATACTACTAGAGGGGACAATTTGGCTAAACTTTCTACCACGACCTACCAAAGGCCTCCTTTCTTCTGGTTTTCAATAAAGTTTTCCTCATTCCTTGAAACCTTTAAAACAGATTCTTCAGGGCCCAACAGGCTTCTGCTGACAATATCTTCAAGGCTCTTCCAGCATCTCCCTGATGCCCGACCCCACATTGTTTTCATCTTTTGTTCTAGCAGCACCCAACTACAAAGTAACAGAGTCTGTTCCATTTTTCTGATATGTATCAAATCAATCTGAACTTAAGGTCTTGAAGCAAGAACAAACATTTTATTCTCTTGTTGTTTCTGTGGGTCAGGAGTCTGAGGAAGATTCTACCAGGGTGGGGTTCAGTGACTCACTAATCCCAGCACTTTGGGAGGCAAAGGCAGGCAGATTACTTAAGGTCAGGAGTTCAAGACCAGCCTGAACAACACAGTGAAACCCTGTCTACTAAAAATTAAAAAAAAAAAAAAGAATTAGCCAGGCATGGTGATGCATGCCTATAGTCCCAGCTACTCAGGAGGCTGAGGCAGAAGAATCAGTTGAACCCAGGAGGTGGAGGTTGCAGTGAGCTGAGATGGCACCACTGCACTCCAACCTGGGCAATAGAACGAGACTCCATCTCAAATTTAAAAAAAAAAAAAAAAAAAAAAAAGGCTCTACCAGGTCATTCTGGCTTAGGGTCTCTCATGTGGTTGCTGTCAGATAGTGGCTGGAGATGGAACAGTAGGTGGGTTGGAGCAGATGGGGGATGCCAGGCAGCTCTCTATTTTATTCATGTATGCTCAGGGCTTATCCATGTAGTGTCCTTACACAGGCTACCTTGGGCTTCCTCACAGCATGGTGGTTGGAGCTCCAGCAAGGCAGTATTAGCATCACCTTTTGTCTTCACTTTGGAATTCACACAGCATCACTTTCATCACACACTGTTGGGAAATAGTGAAAACATGTGCCCAGTTTCAGGAGAAAGAAAGCAAACCCACGCCTTTATAGGAGGAGTTTTTGGGGTATTTTTTGGTTTTTTCTTTGCTTTTTTTGTAAGTACAGATTTATTTTCAACCCTCTACATCCAGTAAGTAGCCATTGAACTACTTGTTTTCTATTACATTAAAGGAAATAGAAAACTTCATTCAATTATTCATTTATTCATACTCCCTTAATCCTCTGTGTAAATCCTGTTACTAGAATATCACATTATTTTCAAATGGCCTCTTTTTGTATGTGTCTCTTCCCTTAGACTGTCAGATTTCCCAATGTGGTTGGGAACTGTTTCCTTCTTCTTTGTGTCTTCATTAGTGTGAAATCTGACTCATAATAGATGCTCAAATAATACATGCTGACTAAACAGATGAATAAGTAAATTGCACTTTTACTTTATTTACAAATGTTGAATTGGAATATATCCTATTAAGTAATGAATCACCAAAAACTAAATTTACATTTCTATTCCCTGTTGCTAGAAAATTTTGTTTTATTAAGTCAACAGCATAATCCATATTTATATTGGCTTTGTTTTGCAAATGTGCATTTTCACATGTAGACCACAGAGAGGGTATACCCTGCCTTAGAATCAAAACAACTGAAGCAAATGTAAAAAATACCTTCCAAGAAATAGGCTGACCCAACCACAGCTCAGGACGGATTGCCCAGCATGGGGAAAGGGACAAGAGAACAACCTTGTGAAAAAGCAGCAGCAAGAAGAGAAATATCATGGCAGAGGTGCAGCCCTCACGAGGAAGAATGGCAAAGCTCTGCCACCCACCTCAAGGCTTCTGAGCTGAGGAAACAGTCCCAGGGCATAATAAATCTCTAAGTGCAAGAGTCAGATGAATACAAAGCTAAGGTGGTGTGAAAAGACGCCCAGCTCCAAGAGACCTGATTATTATGGATAAGGCAACATGGCAGGGCACAGGGTTGGGCTCTTCCTCTGCATAGGGGATTCAGGGAAGAAAGAGAGATTGGTGGTTGGAGGAAGCACACTCATTCTGCATGTGCAAGGGAGTGGGGGCTTGAGGGAATGTTAAGGAGGGGCTCAGAAAGAAAACAGCTGAAAGGCTAAGACTATGATTTTAGCAGAAAGGTACCAAACAGCAGGTTCCCTCTCTGTACCTCCACACCCTACCCCCAATCTTGAATTCATCCCAAGATGAGCTTTGGTTCAGGACACTACCACATGTTTATTGTCACTGAACAGGAAAGATCTGGCTGATCTCCAGGCACTGCAGCCCCAAAGCTTGAGGGTTAATTGTGTTTGTTATTGTTATTGTTTAACTGTTACACAATTATCCATTAAGGCAGATGGATTCATTTTTTTCTAAACACCCATGAAACTGATTCCTTAGCACAGCTCATTTATTTGCTTCTGAAGAATGGTATGAAACAACTATTTGGGGAATAACACACAAGAGAATATGTTTCCCAAAACCCTCTCATTAGTGGGGAGACGACTTCTGTGTTTTGCCAGGGGTTATACAAATTCTGGGATGGGGTGGGTGGGATGGATGAGGGTTCTGAGAAACTGAGAAGCAGCGAGGATTGGACAGACACAAATATCTATAAAATTAAAGGGCATTTTTCTTCACAACAAATTGTTTGCTGAGAATCGTTTTTCACTCTTGAGAAAACCATGTATGTTCTTCCTCTTCAAAAGTTACATGGAAATTATCAGTATAAAACTAATGCATTCATAACATTCCTCTAGTAAAACTGAACCGTCTCTCAAAACTACCAAATACTGACCCCCTGAAAAACAATTCTATTTGTCATAAGCATGACTGAGGTGAGATCAGCAGAGCTCCCTACTCTGTAGGATGGAGTTAACTAAAGGAATCATAATGACCTGAACACTCACATCATTTGACTTCAGTCTCTGATCAAAATGGTGCCTAAATCAAGTTTCCTGTTTTTCCACCCCGTTACACAATGATCTATTAGGACAGGTGGATCAATTGGACCAGCCATCCATGCAACCTCTGGTTCCTGAGATCAATCTGCTTATTTGCCCTGGTAAAAAATAGCATGAAGCAATGGTTTGAGAACAAAATTTACAGTTTACTTACAAAAGTTGGCATCCTGTAGATACAATGCCTGAGAGGCAGTTTGGAATTTCTGATTACCATACTATCAATCTTATCCAGTGAATAAAGAAGAAAAAATATCAAGTCTTTATTTGCTTTTAAATGAGTGTTCCTTTCTCTAGGTTCTCTCATATACCCTAGTCAATTAAAGAACCTAAAGGCATTAATACCAAGTGAATCATTTTATGCTTACATATGCATGCAATGGATAGTTTTTTCCCCCAAATTTTGGAGCAAGAAGGCTTTGAAACACATAAACTGCACCGTTTATTTTGTCAAGATGTGCCAGACAACTACAGAGATGGAGTTATTTTCTTGGACAACACAAAATGGCATGTGATTCACCATACCTTTTCCTACAGCAACAAGCTGCAGGGAATAAAACAAGGTAGAAATTATAAATGTATGAGAACATAATGCTAGAACTCATCATATCTGGTAATCTGATAATTAAGAGTTTGAAAACAATAAAGTTTCAGTATTTTAAACCTTAAAAGAAATCTAAGTTTCAAACTGGGCAAAATGGTGAAACTCTGTCTCTACTAAAAACACAAAACAAAAAAAAATTAGCTGGGCATGGTGGTACATGCTTGTGGTCCCAGCTATTTGGGAGGCTGAAATAGGAAGACCGCTTGAGCCTCGGAGGTGGAGGTTGCAGTGAGCCAAGATGGCGCCACTGCACTCCAGCCTGGGTGACAATGTGAGTCCCTGTCTCAAAAAAGGAAAGAAATTCAAGTTTACAAGTAGAGTTTTATATTTTATGTCTTAATGTTCCCAACCAAGATTTCAAAACAATAAGACATTAGCCAAAATCAAAAAAGGAATAGCAAGTGTGAGGTGAAAAGAGTACTTGAATATATTTCTGGATGCACCGGATATTGGCAAATCATTTTTGAAAATAGTTTGAGTTTCATGATCCATAAAAATATTTGTACTATTTGGCCCAGATTTTGCCATTTGGACTATCAACATTAAGGAACAATTTTGAAATATATGTTTATATTTTAATATAAACAAAATAATTTTGAAAATGATATTTTCCATAGATTATAGCAATAAGAACTGGAAATAATTTAAGTGGCCCCAAATTAAGGCAATTAAACATAATCTGGGGTCCAGTCAACAATATGATAATGGTTAAACTATGGTACCATCAGGGCAATATAATCTAAGGCACAGTTTTTTTCTTTTTTTGGTAGTTTCCCAACTTACTGTAAGTGGTTATGATACAGTTACATTTTTAAAATAATGTTTTAAGTCCTAGAAACCCTACCAATACACTTGAGTGTTATGAGCACTTCAATAGTGAGGCAGTTGTAAAAACTGCTCTGAGGAACAGAACTGGGGAAGGAAAGAATAAAGATTTGCTACTTTTAATACCGTGTGATTTTAGACCATTTAACAAAAACTTAATATAAAGAAAATGACAATTACTGCTGTAAGTTTGGAGGACAGAGACTATAAGCAAAGGAAACATGTGACCAGATTATGTTTTAGGAATAACCCTCTGGTCAAGTCTGGAGAGTGGATTAGAAGGAACTAAGCAGAGGATAGTTCATTGGAGTTAGAATGTTTTAACAATTATTCTTTACATTTGTGTTGCACTTTATAAACTACAGTATTATTTCACTCCATGATCTAATCTAAATCCTTTCCATTTAAAAAAAAGCAATGACTCAACATCAGGTTTCAGGAGAAATCAGCATGTAAATTAGGCATTTTGCAAAGAAAAAAAAAAGCACTTAAAATCTACAATGGAAATACTGTCAGAGTCCACAGCTGCCAGGAAGCTCTAAGACAATGTTTTATCCCAGGATCTGCCATTGAGCTGTATTTTAAGTGTATCTGTTTTGTCTTTCTTCCTCAAGGTCTTTTGATATTTTATTCTTTTTTACTTCTTCAAAGCAGGGTTTCCCTCTGTCGCCCAGGCTAGAGTGCAGTGGTGCATTCTCAGCTCACTGTAGCCTCGACTTCCTGGGCTCAGGTGATCCTCACACCCTCAGCATCAGCCTCCCAGGTAGCTGGGACTACAGGCACATACCAACACGGTCGGCTAATTTTTTGTATTTTTTGTAGAGCTAGGTTTTCGTCCTGTTGTCCAGGTTGATCTCAAACTCCCGGGCTCAAGCGATCCTCCCACTTCAGCCTCCCAAAGTGCTGAGATACAGGCATAGCCACCATGCCCAGCCTGATATTTTATTCTTACTGAAACAAACTTACCGTTATAACCAATGTCAGTCAGATGTCCCACCTTTATCTTCAAGTCACTCATATCCCAACCCCTACCCCCAACTCCTTGCCACCAAAGAACAAATGGTTGATCATGGCTTGGACAAGTTTGTTCTCTATTTCCCAGGACCTTTTTAATCCTTTCTCATTTACCACTCTGGCTGTAGAGAAAAAAGAGGCAGCACTGTCTCATCCAAGATGTTCCTGCTCCACCCACCCACCTGCCTCCCACGGAGGGAGGGGAAGCAGTGGTTATGGCCCTGAGCCCTCAAGTCTGGCCTGTGCAGAGCACTTCACATTCTTGCTTTCCACGATGCTCCCTGCAGCCTTATAAAGCAGGTACTGTTATTCTCTCTACTGAGCTGCAAAGAAAATAAAGCTCAGAGAGAGACAGTCCTGCTAAGGCCACACAGGTAGTTAGTAGCAAAGCTAAGGTTCAAACCCATGGTGTATAACCCTAAACATTTGTGCTTATACATTACAGTAAATACGACATTATTCTTGGGTGGTCTTCCCAGCCCACACATCCTTCAACCCTTTAGCTTTTACTTCAGGTTAAGTAGAGCAACAGAATGCTCACAGCTCATGGAGCCTCTGCTTCTCGTTAAACCCGGGATAATACATTCATCTTATCATACCAGTTGCTTAAATACACTTTTAAAAGACAAAATTCAGGAAGTTTAATGCTTGTATAAAGACAGGCATATTCCTGAAATTCTACTACATAAAGCATCTGAGTCAGATTATACCAGAGCACGTGCTGGGCTATTTTTAGGAGGGCTGTATATAGGACATAGTTTCCTGGTTATGTCACAAGCTTGCAGGTGGGCCTTCTCCTCACATTTTAGATAAAAATAGATACATAGATATAAAGATAAATACAATACAGTTTCTGCCCTTGAAGAATTCCAAGACTAGTTACAGGGACAGAAAAGGTAAAAATGAAGCATGAGAATGTGAAATCTGGCATAACAGAGGTGGAGGAGCATAGAGAGCAGGAATTTAAGGCACCTTAGAAGCCTCTGCTTCATCTGTGCAACACATTTGATTACATGCCAGTCACCGGGGAAGACAATTATTTACAAAAATCAACACTGTCTCGGCTCTCAGGACTCAGCTTTCTCAGGTGGGGAAATCAGACCTCGTCAAATGCCAGCACAAAAGCAGAGTTCCACACCGAGAGAAGTGCACCCAAGGAAAGCAATGCGGTCTGCAGAAGGCACACAACCAAAGGACTTGTCTTGGACAGGGGCTGGGATGAGTGTAATCAGGGTGGCCCTCCTCTGAGGAAGTGACTCTTGAGCTGAGAGGTAAGGACAAAGGAGGCATTAACTCAATCAAAGGAATGGGGCCAAGAGCATTCTAGACAGGCAATCACATGTGCCAAATCCAGGGAATGAGAAAAGCAGAGCCTTTCCAAAACACTGGAAGGAAGTCACGTGACAAGAGTGCAGTAAGCCAGGGGAAAGGGCACAAAAGGATGGAGGGGCAGATACCCAGGAGCTGGGGACTGCAGTGAGGATTACAGGTGGCAGAGATACAATGACACAAGACTCTTCACCTCTTCTCCATGTACCACGTAGGTACCATGCCCCCTAGGTAGCCACCTTTCCACAGCCTTGCACCATGACAAAAGTAGCACAGAACCACTACAAATGTTCAGACAGCTCATGTAACTTCTTAGCTTCTTCACTTATTACAAGTCAACACTTCAGGCCAGGGATATGTTTTAAAATCCTTTCAGTTAGGTGAAATATGTTAACATCAACAGTTTTCAGACTCTTGCCCTACTAAAATGTTGGTAGTAAACGTTTCTACTGATTGAGAAAATGACTTTACTGATAAATGGCTACTGGGCTTTCTGTCCAAACATTAAATGAATTCTAATGTAATCATGGCAGCACCTGCATTCATTTGAAAAATGATAATCCACGTATGTGTCCCAGATATAAGCATTTTTTAAATCTGCAGAATGACGTTTGTGACACATATGAATTTAGGGACCACTTGTAAAAATGTCGTGGCCCACAACTTGGAAACCGCAAGGCTAAACTCTAAGGTCTCTTTCAGTACTGAAACTCTGATTCTATCATAATTTTCAATAAGAATGGTTTTTATCCTTATATGTTATGGAGCAAAAGACAGAAAACTTTGGCTAACACTACAACTAAAATCTTTTGGAACACAAAGCCAATTGGGAAAATCTGCTTAAGTTGACCACGATTTACTTGAGATTCTAAACATGCGCACTCTGCAGCTGATTAACAATTCTCTTTAATGTGTTTTTTAAGCTTCTGGAACCTCTTAACCTCAGCTGTTCTGAATCTTGATGTCATCAGCCTTGATCTCCCTACATCCAAACATTCTCTGTGGGCTTTGCTTTCACACAAGCCCTTCCTATATAATCATCCCAAAAGCTCCAGGCTGATGTCCTCTAGTATTGCAATTTCAGGGAAAAAAAAAAAAAAATTAGCTTTACATTTCCAACACTTCCTTAAAAAAAAATCCAGAAATGAGTCTCCCAGACCTGGATTACATCTTGTGTTCATCCCTGAATCAATTGCTGTAACCTAGAAGATGGAAGTTACAGATTGGCCAAGCCAAGTGTCACTATCCATATGCTTGAGAGCAGGGAGATGTGGGAGGTTTCAAAGGAAAAACCAAGGGGACATGATATGGATATCCCATAGACCAAAGCAACAGTTTTAATGACCTTCTGGACTTTTTTTTCTATTGCAAATGACAGAAACCCAATTTACGTGGTTTTAGCAAAAAAGAGTCTGAATTGGCTCACATAACTGAGAACTCCAACAGTACTTTGGCTTCTGGCATAGCTAGATTCAGGGATTCAAATAACTGAATTCCCTCTTCTTCTCCCTCTCCATCTCTCTCCCTGTCCTGATTTCTTTAGTCTTGACTTCATCTTCAGGAATGCTTTCCTCCAAATGGAAGACTATGTAGTCCCTGGCAGCCCTAATGTACATAATCTTAGCTTCTGAACTTTCCAAAGGAGAGTGGCCTTTTCCCTCCATCTCAGGCTTTAAAGAAGGACTCAGAATTAGCCCCCCGGGGCCACATGTCCAGTCAGCCACAAGTCACCCCGACCAGAGCATGAGCTACTCTCATGGAAAAGCCTAGAGCCCATACCTGGGGCTGGAAAAGTAGGGCCTCAAATTATTAGACCTACAAAAATATAAAAGAAAAACAGTTCCTTAAAGGTAAAGTCAGACGCTCCACCAAAAAAAAACAAAAACAAAAAACAAAAACAAAAAGAGAGAGAGAGAGAGAGACATCGGGGGATAGGAAGGCAAAAGCAATAGGTGTCTATTATGGTCCTCATGCTAGTATTCAGCTCCATACATCACCATGTCTGTCACCCAGCATTTGAGTTTCTGACCCTGTTGTTTTCCTCTCCCTCCTGGCTGAGCACACTCCTGGAAAACTCTTGGTGGTAATTCTCTTGCTTTAACTCAACCTCAAGACTCTTCTTTTCCATACTCTAACCTGGTAGAAAGTCTCTATTCCAGTTATGTATTGGTCATTTGGGCAGGATGTGCAAGTAAGAAGCAGGGATTCGGGTGTGCTGGGGACTGAGACAGGTGGGGCTGGGGATGAAGGCTCAGGAGGAAGAGAAGAATTCATTGTATATGAATGAGGACAACTTTACAAATAAAGATAATAGAAAGAAAGTACAATAAATGGCATTAACTCCAATGAAGAAAGAAATTACTTTAGAGCAGTAATACCTCCCTATTACTAAGGGAGATACTATTAATTTTAATGAACAAAAGGAAAGAATAAAGTGTTATGAAGGGACAGGAAGAAAAGTCTATGGCAGTATTTCTCAAAATATGGTCCCTGGACTATAGCAGCATGTATTCTCATGCTGCCATGAAGAAATACCCAAGACTGAGTAATTTATAAAGAAAAAAGGTTTAATTGACTCACAGTCCTGCATGGCTGGGGAGGCCTCAGGAAACACAATCATAGTGGAAGGTACCTCTTCACAGGGCAGCAGGAGAGCGAATGAATGCCAGTAGGGGAAATGCCAGATGCTTATAAAACCATCAGATCTCATGAGAACTCACTCACTATCATGAGAACAGCATGAGGGAAAACCGCCCCCATGATTCAATTATCTCCCGCCAGGTCCCTCTCATGACACGTGGGGATTATGGGGATTACCATTCAAGATGAGATTTGGGTGGGGACACAGCCAAACTATATCACAGCATCACCTGGGAGTGTGTTTAAAATGCAACTCTGAAATTGTCAGAAGCCTGAGGCTAGAATCCTCCCGGTGAATCTGATGCATGACAGTTTATAGACCTTTTACTCTAAAGAATGATCCATCCTTCCTCTGTGGAGATCCATTTCTTGTTTTAAAACAAGGTGCTGATATTCATCTTTCACAATTTATAAAATGCCCCCTTTCTAGTCTCTTCTTTCAATTCCTTCTCCCTTATTTTCTGTAATTTCAATTTCTAGTCCATGAGCATAACACAAACTGTCAAGTTTAGGTCAATGAATATAGCTAGAGACAAAAAAGGAAAAGTTAAAAGAACAGCTCACCATTTCTCAGTGTATATTAGCAAGAAGGAATTACTTGAATCAACCAAACTTTGGCTTTGAACTTTCTGCTCACAAAAATAGACTAGTCATTTTTTGAGCAGACAAGCAGTGGAAAGGGAGCTTGCATCTTCTCTGTTGTACATCAGCTTACACATACACCATAGAAAGCAAACATTAAAGATTTTCATCTTAAGGAATAATTTTTTTTTTCTTTTTTCTTCTTCTTTTTTTTTTTTTTTTTTTTTTTTTTTTTTTTTTTTTTTTTTTTTTTTGAGACAGACTCTCACTCTGTTGCCCAGGCTGGAGTACAGTGGCATGATCTCAGCTCACTGCAACCTCCACCTCCCTGGTTCAAGCAAGTCCCCTGCCTCAGCTTCCTGAGTAGCTGGTATTACCGGTGCATGCCACCACGCCCAGCTAATTTTTTTGCATTTTTAGTAGAGACGGGGTTTCACCATGTTGGTCAGGCTGGTCTCGAACTCCTGACCTTATGATCCACCCACCTCAGCCTCCCAAAGTGCTGGAATCACAGGTGTGAGCCACCGTGCCCAGCCAAGAAATAATTTTTAAAAATGTTTGCAAATACTATACCAATGTTATAACCTGGGAAATGTGCAGACATATTCAGTATGAATCAAAAAGGAAGCAGTTACAGGACACAGACCAAATAAATAGAGAAATGACACTCTCATGGTATTTACATGCCAGGCGCTCTTCTAAGTGCTTGATGTATATGAGCTTATTCGATGCTCACTATAGCCTTACAATTTGCATACTGCTAGTAGGCCCATTTGAAAGATGAAGATGAAGCACAGAGAGGCACTTACAAAGACCACACAGTCTGACCTTGAAACCAGGCAGTGGCGCCCAAAAACCAATGAATGCTCTTGACCACCTTTCTTCTTAATTTCTGGTCCCAACCACTCTTCCAGTCTACCTCAAAGCAGAATTCAGTGATATTACTGTAACTTTAAGCAGATCAAGGGCAGCCAGGAGCAGAATGGGAAGAGGCAGAGATGTTGAAGGAAACATGGAGACAGGAGGAATGAAGCTGGACAACCGGGCATAGAGTAGCAGAACCAAAAGGAAAGGACAAGAAGTCAAGGAAGGGGAAGCTGGAAATGGGTTGATGGAGTTCATGGGCAACGGTGAAAAGCAAGGAGGTTGAGAGAGAGTAAAGGGATCATGACGTTGCTCTGGAGAGGCTGAGGACAAGTTCAGATGATGAAGCGGTGAGAAGCTGCAGGAAGAGGGGACACAGACAGCTAAGGAGACCAGAGACCCAGGGGAAGGCATGAAGGAGCCAGTCTGGGAGGTAGAGCCAAGAAGAGATGCATTTAGAAACAAAGACTTGGGGTCAGAAAGATAAAACAGAAAGGGGACAAATAAAGAGAAGGGGACAACATGAAAAGGGAAGGTCTTCTCCTTGGGCATTCCAAAGGCCATCATGCCCTATGGTCCAGACAAGATAGTGTCTGTTAATAAAAATTAAAAGAGTTGGATCTAGCACCGGTGCTTTTTCATTTTGTTCATCCATTCCCTAAGAGCTTGTGAGCTTTCACTTCTAAAATAATAGAGATGGAAGAGATCAAGCCAGATTGACATTTCCCATCCACTCAATACATGTCTCAGTCCTGTCAGTGGGGCAACCACAGAGGAAGGACTGAGCAATAGAAACCCATTTTTACTGCCTTTAAAGGGCTATTTAAACATGCCACAGAGAACATAGCCCAATTCAGTGAAAGAGAAGCTCTTAGCGGCAGCTGCCTGCTCCACTTGGGCTGCGTGGATCCACGTTCTGGCTCCTCAGTTCTTCAACATGGGTAGAGCTGGCCTTGTGTCACATTTACCTGAGCGACCTGGGTTCCCAAATGTCTAAAAGAATGTGACTGAAGAGTCAAAGGCATACAGACAAAGACAATTTAGGAATATTTTGCTTATTGACCAGAGAGGTGTGAATTCTTGCACGTAACAGATTGCCTTCTGAATACAATGCAAGTGCAGGGCCTCCCTTTATCATTCCAGTCCTCACATTCCAGGGCTTCCCAAACTTCCCTGTTAGCAATCACTTTGAGTATTTGATTTAAAAAGAAAAGCATTTGCCAAAAAATGTACCCCCGAGATTCTGAATCAATAGATTTAGGCGAAGCCTAAGACATCTTTTCTGTTTGTTTGTTTAATTCCCACAGATACGAACACTTACAGAAGTAATTCTTTGGGTCTGACATGTTCAGGAGGCTCTGATGTGCCCTATTTGCCACCTAAACTGCATTTCTTTCTGTCGTTTGGTTTTGTTTGAGACAGGACCTCGCTCTGTCACCCAGACTGGAGTGCAGTGGTGCCATTACAGCTCACTGTAGCCTCGACTTCCCAGGGCTCAGTTAGGTGATCCTCCCACCATGCCCAGCTAATTTTTGTATTTGTGGTAGAGATAAGGTTTCATCATGTTGCCCAGGCTAGCCTCAAACTCCTTGGTTTAAGAGATCCGCCCACCTTGGCCTCCCAAAGTGCTGGGATGGCAGGCATGATCCACTGCACCTGGTCTAAACTCCATTTCTTTTTGCTCAACTAGTTCCCACTTCTTTCCTACCCATACTCTTTATATCACACATCTACCTATGCTGACCTCCAGATTCCCCAACTTCTGCCGCCACATAGTACGTTTGCCTATTGAAATCCTTGAAATTCTAGCCAATTCTCAGCTGGAATTTCTTGACCTCCCAATTTGAAAGTGGTCTCTTCCTCTCCACTCTCACGTGCAATCCAGTTTGTACTTGTCTTGTGGCACATGCTCCCATTTTACCTTGCTATAGGAATAGTACCCCCCATACCCTCCTTGCTAGACTGCAAACTTGTTGAAGGCAGTAGCTATGTCTTCAGATAGCCCCACAGATATCAAATGCTTAGCACAGCGCTTCAGCCATTGTATCTCCTCCAGAAGGAATATTCCCCCCTTCCCTTTTTCCTTTCATACCCCTTCTGTGCATAGCAACAGGCTTTGCATACGGTATCTGTTTACTAAATGTATGTTAAATAAACGAGTAACTGAAATAAGAACTTCTGGAGACTTTTGTTAATTTGTGTTACTTTTTCATTCAGATAAAACATGCCTGGGAAAAAGTACCTGGAGGTATTTAGCATACAGAAAGGAGATGTTTTGTTTTTCTCTATAGGTAACTCATAAATTACAATGCCAAAGTCTTGGCTGTTGAATTTTGGGACATTTTTAAAATAAACAAGCATTTAACTGAGTATCCAGAATGTAAACAGAGCTCTTCAGAGAACTAAAGGAGGATACAAAATAAATGGGGAAAAGGGTCTCCTATTCTCATCAACACAGAGTTTTGTTTAAATATAACGACATACATGGGGCGCAGCAGCTCACACCTATAATCCCAGCACTTTGGGAGGCGGAAGTGGGAGGATTGCTTTGTTACAGTCGGTAACTAGTCAGGCATAACCAGGGCAGGAGAGGGTTCCCCACCACACCTCACCAGGAAAGTCAGGCAACCATCAGGTGATGGTCAGGCAGTTGTCACACAGCCAGCACCAGGGAAAAGCAGTTTCCCTATAGATAGAAAACACCTGAAATTGGCGATTGACAGCTTCTCAATTAAGATCTCAGGAATTGGGCGAGTGGGCTCAAGCATGCGCATTAAGAACCAAAACGGCAGTATGATCTTCCCGAGGCATTCCACCGGAAAAGGGAGGAAGCCTCAGGCAAGCATGAGCCAGACTCCAGTAAACACACCACGCGTGCCCACCTCCCAGTAGTAGGCCAGTAGGCCACTGCACATGCTGGCAGGTCACCCTAAGGGAAGAATCAAGGAAAAAGGGATGCAGGACCCCAGAAGTATGCCAACATATAACACCCTAAGTCAAAGGTCAAATGCCGCACTTGACCTCCAAGATGCCCGCTTGGGCCTCTTCCAAGAGTACTTTCTTTTCTTTCGTTCCTGCTCTAAAGCTTTTTTAATAAACTTCCATTCCTGCTCTGAAACTTGCCTCCGTCTGTTTTTCTGCTTTATGCCCCTCAGTCGAATTCTTTCTTCTGAGGAGGCAAGAACTGGATTCGCTACTGGAAACTCGGATAACTTCCACGAGTAACAGCTTGAGCCCTGGAGTTCAAGACTAGCCTGAGCAACATAAGGAGACTCTGTCTCTACAAACAAACAAACAAACAAAATTGTTTTTAATTAGCTGGGCAAGCCGGGCTGGAGGATCACTTGAGTCCGGGAGGCTGAGGTTGCTGTTAGCTGTGATGGCACTATAGTACTCCAGCCTGGGTGACAGAGCAAGACCCTGTCTCCAACTATGTGTGTGTGTGTGTGTGTGTGTGTGTGTGTGTGTCTGTGTGTGTGTGGAGTCTCATTTTATATAGATAGATACATACGTAGATAGATCTCTATATATAACCAATATTATATTAAATCATTATATTGTTAAATATATTAAATCCAATCATTATATTATTAAAATATTAATTGATGTAGCAATTTCACTTAGTGGAAATTTCATCCAATGTGCCCATTATTACCAAGTATTCCAACTGCCACAAGAGATTGTTTTGCTCACTTTAGGTGATGAAGTTATCCTATAAGTTAATTCTTCAGTTCATTCTCCAGTTTCATATTTCTTTTTTTTTTTTTTTTTTTCTTGAGATGGAGTCTCACTTTTGTCACCCAGGCTGGAGTGCATTGGCACGATCTCGGCCCACTGCAACCTCTGCCTCCCGGGTTCAAGCGATTCTCCGGCCTCAGCTTCCTGAGTAGCAGGATTACAGGCATCTGCCACCACACCCGGCTAATTTTCGTATTTTTAGTACAGACGGTGTTTTGCCATATTGGCCAGGCTGATCTTGAACTCCTGACCTCAGGTGATCCGCCCACCTTGGCCTCCCAAAGTGCTGGGATTACAGGCACGAGCCACCTTGCCTGGCCGATTCTCCAGTTTCTTTAGTTGAAATTAAGCTTTCTGTAGTTCCATCTTGATGTATAACCCTGGCTTTGTTAGGTCCTTTCCTGCAAAATACCAGTTTAATTGGATAATGATCACTTGTCTTTGTATTATTCTTATAAACATCCCTATACAACTGGATGTAATTTCTTCAGAAATCAGGGAGAATTCTACATGGCAAGGAAATCTTTTCCAGATATACTTTTGAGATTGTATATTAGTATTATGATATAAAACTGCAAAACAGCCATGTTCTGATGTTGACTGTGTAACTATGACCACATTAGGGCAAGCATACATTCACATTAAAAAAAAAAAAAAAAACTTCAAAAACACAATTATCCAATGTTTCTTAACATCCAGCTGTTTGGCATTACAAAAACAAAACATCTGGTTAGCAATTATTTAATTATCACGAAGTATTTAGTTATCACAAAGATATTTTGCTTCCTATAAGACTGTATATGAATCTTAAAAACCTTATTAAATTTTTCTGATAATCACCTCCATAGTCAAAGTAATCAAGATAACAGAAATTTGAAATGTAAATTGTTTCCTGCCTTCAAACAATGCTCAGCGTTGTTGGCTCTAACCTCTGTATGAATGCATTGCTTGTAAATTTCTTCTGAATGCATTGCATTCCAACCTTCACAAGTGAGGACTTTAAATAGCAGCTTATCATTATGTCAAAATTCCTTAATGCTTTTACACCAGAAAGAAGGCATATAAGGAAAATAAGAAATCGAACTGTTCCAGACCATCACACTGCTATTTATATGGTAAATGAGACACACAGTGACCTCTAAGAATTGTAATTGTTCAACTGTACAATACAGCTGGCACATATAAAAGATGAGTTCTTTAGGAACTGGTTAAACAAAAAGATTCATTTGGAACTAGCTCTAATGCTTTTCAGTTGCATAACGTAAGATGTGAAAAAACTTCTATGCATATGTCCTGTGGCATTATACAAAAATAGCATCTCTTAGTGCAACTTGATCACCAGATAATGCTGAGGATGGAGACAGGTAACAAGTAACAATAAATTGTGGCTATGCATCTTTAACCAGAAAAAAGAAAAAAGTAACCTGGTGAACTCTCCAGTTAGTAATCAGGCTCCTTTCATTCATTTGAATTATAAATACAGAGAGAAGAAAAGAAAGAAAAGATCCACAAATATTTTACCTCAATTAATTCCAACAGAATGTTGGAATATGTGTGTCAGACTCGACCATTATTAAGCCTGGTATATAATTACAGCAAAACATCTTGCAGAATCTTGAAGCAATCATTTTCATTTTTCATTTCTACTTGGTGACTAAAAATTACCATTTCAAATTTCGATGAGTAATCCACACCAATTTTGGATATTTTAAGTCACATAGACCTGAAAACATTATAAAATTTATAAAAGCATTCAGATGCAGGTAACTGTAGTTATCAGATAGGATGCTACAATATTAGGACTGCTTTATTTAGAATGATACCTATGTCGTAAGGAGAAAAACAAATGTATACCCTTTATCACTCCTCAGTTATATCTATATGACTGAAATAGCACCTGAGGTAGAATGTTCTGTGTTGGAACAAAATAATCATTTGAATGTGAAATGTTGTATGTCAGTCAAGACAGCTCTGATGCTCTCCTTTACCAGAATGTAAGCTCTTTGAGGGCAGAATTATTTGCATGCCCAGTGCTGATCACCTCTGTGCCTAGAATAGTATCTGACATATATTTAGGTGCTCACTAAATATTTGTTAAATGTATGAGTGAATTCAGTCTTTGAACAAATACTTCCTGAGAGTCTTTTTCTGTGTGTGTGGAAACAGGGTCTCACTCTATCGCCCAAACTAGAGTGCAGTGGTGCAATCTCAGCTCACTGCAACCTCTGCCTCCCAGGTTTAAGTGATCCTCCCACCTCAGCCTCCTGAGTAGCTGGAATTGCAGGCACATGCCACCACGCCCAGCTAATTTTTGTATTTTTAGTAGAGACGAGGTTTCACCATGTTGCCCAAGCTGGTCTTGAACTCCTGAGCTCAGGCAATCCACCGGTCTCTGCCTCCCAAAGTGTTGAGATTACAGGCATGAGCCACCGTGCCCAGCCTGAGAGTCTTGAGGGTTAACTATCACAGGTGTGATACCTAAATATAAGACACTAGGATACTTGGCCTTCAGAGAAAATAGAGGGCATTTCAAACCAGGTGACCACAAACCTACTGTTTGTACTCTAGGTAATTTGAAAGGAAAAAAAGAAAGAAAGAAAGAAGATAAACAATTGAGAACTTAGCCTTGGTTCCTTCTGTGAAAGGAAAGATAGTAGGGAGGAACTTCAGGAAACGTAGCCTGAGGTTGTGAACAGTCATTCTGCTGTGGTTAATCTAGACATTTTGGGAGAAGAAAAAGGGGACCATCAAGATTTCACACAACCATATGCATAGCCATGTTATTGTTTGTTTGCTTTTAATTGTTGTCTAAATTTCTGATTTCTGCAAGGGGCTCTAGCAGAGGTGCTAAACACCTGAAAGAAGCTACTCTGGCCATATTGGTCATCAAAACAAACCAGGAGGAATTACCTGTTCTCATAAGAGTTCAAGTCCAGTTTTTCCAACTCCAGAGACAGAATGTTTGCCTGAAAAAAGAAACTTTCTGGTGGTCATCCAAAACAAGCCCAAAAGCCTTTTGAGGTTCTCCAACTGCTACTTATCTTCTACCATAATTCTGCTTATAATTATAAGTTTGTCTGATATGATCCCTGATCCTTCTTTTTTTTTAACATATATCAATTTTTCTATTTTATAGTTGTGCTAGAAGTGGTTTAAAGTTGTGGTGTCATAGAAGTTAAATCAGACAAACTTTTTTTAAGTGCTACCAAAATTACCTGAAATGTGTGTGTGTGTATATATACATATATACACACACATACATATACATAATTTATATAGCTTATCTCTGATTCATTTCATTGGGTTTAACACAGTGGGATGTGTTAAAATATAAATAAAGTGCATCTTTTTCTGTGATTAGTAAAAAGCTGTTCCTAAGATTTGCTTAACCTCTTGCTGTGTGCAATTGCCAACGGATTCCATTAAAGGGTTGGTTTGATGCTGGCTAATCTGAATTTCCAGCAGTTCAGGCTGAAGAAATTGTTTCAGGGCACTGAGACCCATCAGGAGAAAAGATAACCAACAACAGAATTGCTATAGGGTTGTCATACTATCCGTTTACATTTTCATGATACTGTTTAGAAGACAATATTCAGGTACTGTTCTTGCTGAATCCTTAACGTGCCCAAGTATGAAACCAAGTGCTCTGCTGCAGGACCCCAGGTGTGTCTTCTTTCTTTAAGCTTAGGCAGAAAGCACAGCAGCCTCCCACTGCTGTTGTATAATTCATTCCAAACTTTGCTTGATTTTGTGGACCCAGACAGTGCCTCAACCTAAGCTACCTCTAAGTAACACACACCCTTGAGTCAACATGAAGCAGCCCCGCCCACTTCTGCATGTGAAGACCCAAAGTGCTTGCCTTCCACAGGGTGGTTTCTCACAGCAGTGAGTAGGAATAAACATTGAGTCAGACAAATGATCAATGGCTGCTCTTTGGAGGAACCAGTACTCTTTGCTTTGCTTTTAGATGAGTGAGCTCAGAGGCACTAGAATATTCGTTTCTATAGCATCATTTATTCTGGAGCAACAAAAAATGGTTTGGCAGTCTCTTCCAATTGTTTTTATTTTGTATTATATGATATATTTACTATATGACCCAGCTATCCTACTCCTAGGTATTTACCCAAGATAAATGAAAATGTGCTCATAGAAAAATGGGTACACCTCTATTCACCAAAAATGGGAGGCAATTCAAATGTTCTTCAATCAGTGAATGGATAAATAGCCATTCGATGGAATGCTGCTCAGCAATAAAAAGGAGCAAACCACTGATACACGCAACAACTTGGATGAACGAAAAAACCAGTCTCAAAAAGTGGCATACTCTATGATTCCATTAATACAACACTTTCAGAAATATGTATACAACTATAGTAACAAAGAACAGATCAGTACTTATCAAAGATTATTTGTGAGAGCAGAGGATTAACCTATTGAGTGATGGAATTATTCTGTATCCTGAATGTAGTGGTGGTTACACAAATCTCTGCAAGTGTCAAAACTCATAGAATAGGCTGGGGGTGCGGTGGCTCACGCCTGTAATCCCAGCACTTTGGGAGGCCGAGGTGGGTGGATCACCTGAGGTCAGGAGTTTGACAGTAGCCTGGCCAACATGGCAAAACCCAGTCTCTACCAAAAAAAAAAAATTAGCCCAGCATGGTGGTGCATGCCCATAATCCCAGCTACTCGGGAGGCTGAGGCAGGAGAATCACTTGAACTCAGGAAGCAGAGATTGCAGTGAGCTGAGATTGTGCCACTGAACTCCAGCCAGGGTGACAGAGGGAGACGCTGTCTTAAAAAAAAAAAAAAAAACACTCATAGGATAAAAAGTCAATGTCAACTTTACTGTTGGTGAATTTAAATAATCCAAAAGAAACACACACTGAATGGTGGGAATAGCAGAAAACTAACATTTGAAGAGACCATAGGTGAAAATTGTCCAGAGTTCTTTCCCCGTTTCTGAGGAGTGACCGCCCAGGGAGAGAACTAAACCTGCAGAAGTGAGTGCATCTCAGCACAGATGATAAGCTCTCTAGTTGCTCTTGGAACCAGATTGATGCATCCGCCACCATCCCTCTGAATACAGATAGAAGCCATGGAGTATGATTACCATTTGAGGGGTTCCAATGACTCCTCGCCACCACCCCTTAGCCTGCCATGACTTGAAATTGTCAACCTTAGAGACCTTCCCCAGGCTTAAAGCAGGTGTCTTCATTGTGCTATTCCCATATAGACATGCTAACTAGGAAAAAGGATCCATTATCACTTTACCAAGAAGTTTTTCAGATAAAGTAGACTCAGAATTCTGGGAGAACAGCACACAAGGAAGCTGTATTTGCTGAAAAGACAGACAGGAGAAGGCTGGACCAAAGGAAGTTGCCAAGTAAGGGAGCCCTAAGGAAATCAGCAGAAGCGACAAAGGCCACCAGTGAGGACAGTTCCCCAAGAGGGAACAAGGCAGCCAGGTCAACACAATTCATTGCCCATAAACACCATGTCTGTGTCCATCAACATGAAAACCAGCCCAAGCTGCAGAGCACATGAACTATGCATAATGGGTCTCATAATTTAAACCTGACTGCTTTTAAGTTCCTCAGGGACAGGACCTATCTATCTCAGGGTAGTGATCCTTCCTGTGCTCTCAGAAGGAGCTTAATAGTTTTCCAAATGAATGGAATGGATGAATGAACATGCAAAGTTTATTAAGGAGGTCAGACTGATGATGACAACACCTCGACCAAATCCCTTTCAAGTTTCTCTTTCCCATTTTCCAGCCTGAAACTCTTTGGTCCGTAAACCAAATTCTCATACCTAGTCAGAGTAGAAGCACTGCCTTAGAACTGCATAAACACTTCCTCTGAGTTTACGGAAGTGGATTAAATGAACAGGGCAATATCATATATTTTTCTCAGTAGTTGGGACAATTTTTCCTGGACTGTTTTCTTCCTCTTTAACCTGTCCCCCGTCGACCTACCTTCTCCCTGCCATGTCCTCACTCTACCATGCTAAAAATTCATTTTACTGTTCTCAAGAAACATTCTCCTCCTCTGGAAAACAGCAAACTTTAGAGACAAACTACATTTCTGAAATCCAATCTCAAAAATGACTCCAATACCATCTAAATGTGTTGACCAGGCTGGGCACGGTGGCTCATGCCTGTAATCCCAGCACTTTGGAGGCCAAGGCAAGAGGATTGTTTGAGTTCTAGACCAGCCTGGGCAACATAGTGAGACCTCATTATCTATTATTTTTTAAAAATAAATAAATAAATAAAAATGTGTTGACTGTCTAAGAGTTGAGGTAGGTAATTGGACATAGGTTTCATTTTCTCTGTTCTAGAATTAGCATCTTTCTTTTAAATTTCACTACCACACACCTTAGTCTTCCTTTTTCCTTCCTTTTTTTTTTTTTTAACATGGACATCAAAACAATTATTCAATTATTATACAGATGCACCAACACACATCGCCAAAGGACATTATACACAATAATCCTTATTACATTTATCTTCGNTTTTTTTTTTTTTTTTTTTTTTTTTTTGAGACAGAGTCTCACTCTGTTGCCCAGGCTGGAGTGCTGTGGCCGGATCTCAGCTCACTGCAAGCTCCGCCTCCCGGGTTCCCGCCATTCTCCTGTCTCAGCCTCCCGAGTAGCTGGGACTACAGGCGCCCGCCACCTCGCCCGGCTAGTTTTTTGTATTTTTTAGTAGAGACGGGGTTTCACCGTGTTAGCCAGGGTGGTCTCGATCTCCTGACCTCGTGATCCGCCCATCTCGGCCTCCCAAAGTGCTGGGATTACAGGCTTGAGCCACCGCGCCCGGCCCGATAAACTTGTTTAGTACAGGAAGCAGTTACATAGAATTCTTTCTCCAAAAAGTATTTTCTGGTTGTCTGGGTGCTTTTTACTGTCAGTTTTTATTGAAATTACATGTTTATGTATGCATGCGCATTTACTATGGACCATACATGCAGTAATCACACACAAACACTGAACTGTGACTCTGTCTGAAGACTTCTGTACTAACAAGAAGCAAGAAAATGTTAAGCAGGCATCACTGGTACTGGCTCCGGCCACATAGTATCTCTTTTCATTAAAACAGAACTTTTTTCAGTGGTAAGAGCATGGCAAGACCTGAAGGAGGTTCAGCCTTCTGGCATAGGAGTGGAGACACAGCTCTACTGTTTGACACTGAAATGCTATTTATTAGATAAACATTACATTGAAATAGCCAAAGAACATACAAGGCCATTACAAGAGTGAATTTTTTTTTTTTTTTTTTGCCATCACTTATTTCTTTTTATGTTATCTCCTTAAAGAAGGACTTTCATACCAGAGCAACCTTGGGGAAAATGAGACCACAAAAACATCATTCATGGTGGCGATTCTCTAGACCCTCCATTCTATTATTTTGGATATTTCCTTTTGAACATGGCTTTCTTTCCCACAGCTATGCTTGGACTCCTGGTTTGCAATGACGTTATGTCTGTGTTGGTGACTTCCCCAACTGCCACTGGGAAAATTAGTGCCACAAATTTAACATAAAGAGCTAAATTCTCACCTCAGTTGTTTCATTCTAATTCAAGGACTCTTTGACTGTAAATGTAGTCCTGATATGGTCTTTTTTGTCTTTTTTTTTTTTTTCTTTTCACTACTTTCAGGAATGGATGAAAAAATAAAGGCAAAAGGGGGGCGGAGCAAGATGGCCGAATAGGAACAGCTCCAGTCTCCAACTCCCAGTGCGAGCGACACAGAAGACCGGTGATTTCTGCATTTTCAACTGAGGTACTGGGTTCATCTCACTGGGGAGTGCCGGACGATCGGCGCTGGTCAGCTGCTGCAGCCCGACCAGCGAGAGCTGAAGCAGGGCGAGGCATCGCCTCACCTGGGAAGCGCAAGGGGGAAGGGAATCCCTTTTCCTAGCCAGGGGAACTGAGACACACAACACCTGGAAAATCGGGTAACTCCCACCCCAATATTGCGCTTTAAGCAAACAGGCACACCAGGAGATCATATCCCACACCTGGCCGGGAGGGTCCCACGCCCACGGAGCCTCCCTCATTGCTAGCACAGCAGTCTGTGATCTACCGGCAAGGCAGCAGCGAGGCTGGGGGAGGGGCGCCCGCCATTGCTGAGGCTTAAGTAGGTAAACAAAGCTGCTGGGAAGCTCGAACTGGGTGGAGCTCACAGCAGCTCAAGGAAACCTGCCTGTCTCTGTAGACTCCACCTCTGGGGACAGGGCACAGCTACACAACAACAACAACAACAACAAAAAAAAAGCAGCAGAAACCTCTGCAGACGCAAAGGACTCTGTCTGACAGCTTTGAAGAGAGCAGTGGATCTCCCAACACGGAGGTTGAGATCTGAGAAGGGACAGACTGCCTGCTCAAGCGGGTCCCTGACCCCTGAGTAGCCTAACTGGGAGACATCCCCCACTAGGGGCAGTCTGACACCCCACACCTCACAGGGTGGAGTACACCCCTGAGAGGAAGCTTCCAAAGCAAGAATCAGACAGGTACACTCGCTGTTCAGAAATATCCTATCTTCTGCAGCCTCTGCTGCTGATACCCAGGCAAACAGGGTCTGGAGTGGACCTCAAGCAATCCCCAACAGACCTACAGCTGAGGGTCCTGACTGTTAGAAGGAAAACTATCAAACAGGAAGGACACCTACACCAAAACCCCATCAGTACATCACCATCATCAAAGACCAGAGGCAGATAAAACCACAAAGATGGGGAAAAAGCAGGGCAGAAAAGCTGGAAATTCAAAAAATAAGAGCACATCTCCCCCGGCAAAGGAGCGCAGCTCATCGCCAGCAACGGATCAAAGCTGGACGGAGAATGACTTTGATGAGATGAGAGAAGAAGGCTTCAGTCCATCAAATTTCTCAGAGCTAAAGGAGGAATTACGTACTCAGTGCAAAGAAACTAAAAATCTTGAAAAAAAAGTGGAAGAATTGACGGCTAGAGTAATTAATGCAGAGAAGGTCATAAACGAAATGAAAGAGATGAAAACCATGACACGAGAAATACGTGACAAATGCACAAGCTTCAGTAACCGACTCGATCAACTGGAAGAAAGAGTATCAGCAATTGAGGATCAAATGAATGAAATGAAGCGAGAAGAGAAACCAAAAGAAAAAAGAAGAAAAAGAAATGAACAAAGCCTGCAAGAAGTATGGGATTATGTAAAAAGACCAAATCTACGTCTGATTGGGGTGCCTGAAAGTGAGGGGGAAAATGGAACCAAGTTGGAAAACACTCTTCAGGATATCATCCAGGAGAACTTCCCCAACCTAGTAGGGCAGGCCAACATTCAAATCCAGGAAATACAGAGAACGCCACAAAGATACTCCTCGAGAAGAGCAACTCCAAGACACATAATTGCCAGATTCACCAAAGTTGAAATGAAGGAAAAAATCTTAAGGGCAGCCAGAGAGAAAGGTCGGGTTACCCACAAAGGGAAGCCCATCAGACTCACAGCAGATCTCTCGGCAGAAACTCTCCAAGCCAGAAGAGAGTGGGGGCCAATATTCAACATTCTTAAAGAAAAGAATTTTAAACCCAGAATTTCATATCCAGCCAAACTAAGTTTCATAAGTGAAGGAGAAATAAAATCCTTTACAGACAAGCAAATGCTTAGAGATTTTGTCACCACTAGGCCTGCCTTACAAGAGACCCTGAAGGAAGCACTCAACATGGAAAGGAACAACCGGTACCAGCCATTGCAAAAACAGCCAAAATGTAAAGACCATCGAGGCTAGGAAGAAACTGCATCAACTAACGAGCAAAATAACCAGTTAATATCATAATGGCAGGATCAAGTTCACACATAACAATCTTAACCTTAAATGTAAATGGACTAAATGCTCCAATGAAAAGACACAGACTGGCAAACTGGATAAAGAGTCAAGACCCATCAGTCTGCTGTATTCAGGAGACCCATCTCACACGCAGAGACATACATAGGCTCAAAATAAAGGGATGGAGGAAGATTTACCAAGCAAATGGAGAACAAAAAAAAGCAGGGGTTGCAATCCTAGTCTCTGATAAAACAGACTTTAAACCATCAAAGATCAAAAGAGACAAAGAAGGCCATTACATAATGGTAAAGGGATCAATTCAACAGGAAGAGCTAACTATCCTAAATATATATGCACCCAATACAGGAGCACCCAGATTCATGAAGCAAGTCCTTAGAGACTTACAAAGAGACTTAGACTCCCATACAATAATAATGGGAGACTTCAACACTCCACTGTCAACATTAGACAGATCAACGAGACAGAAAGTGAACAAGGATATCCAGGAATTGAACTCATCTCTGCAGCAAGCAGACCTAATAGACATCTATAGAACTCTCCACCCCAAATCAACAGAATATACATTCTTCTCAGCACCACATCGTACTTACTCCAAAATTGACCATATAATTGGAAGTAAAGCACTCCTCAGCAAATGTACAAGAACAGAAATTATAACAAACTGTCTCTCAGACCACAGTGCAATCAAACTAGAACTCAGGACTAAGAAACTCAATCAAAACCGCTCCACTACATGGAAACTGAACAACCTGCTCCTGAATGACTACTGGGTACATAACGAAATGAAGGCAGAAATAAAGATGTTCTTTGAAACCAATGAGAACAAAGATACAACATACCAGAATCTCTGGGACACATTTAAAGCAGTGTGTAGAGGGAAATTTATAGCACTAAATGCCCACAAGAGAAAGCAGGAAAGATCAAAAATTGACACTCTAACATCGCAATTAAAAGAACTAGAGAAGCAAGAGCAAACACATTCGAAAGCTAGCAGAAGGCAAGAAATAACTAAGATCAGAGCAGAACTGAAGGAGATAGAGACACAAAAAACCCTCCAAAAAATCAATGAATCCAGGAGTTGGTTTTTTGAAAAGATCAACAAAATTGACAGACCACTAGCAAGACTAATAAAGAAGAAAAGAGAGAAGAATCAAATCGACGCAATTAAAAATGATAAAGGGGATATCACCACCGACCCCACAGAAATACAAACTACCATCAGAGAATACTATAAACACCTCTACGCAAATAAACTGGAAAACCTAGAAGAAATGGATAATTTCCTGGACACTTACACTCTTCCAAGACTAAACCAGGAAGAAGTTGAATCCCTGAATAGACCAATAGTAGGCTCTGAAATTGAGGCAATAATTAATAGCCTACCAACCAAAAAAAGTCCAGGACCAGATGGATTCACAGCCGAATTCTACCAGAGGTATAAGGAGGAGTTGGTACCATTCCTTCTGAAATTATTCCAATCAATAGAAAAAGAGGGAATCCTCCCTAACTCATTTTAGGAGGCCAACATCATCCTGATACCAAAGCCTGGCAGAGACACAACAAAAAAAGAGAATTTTAGACCAATATCCCTGACGAACATCAATGCAAAAATCCTCAATAAAATACTGGCAAACCGGATTCAACAACACATCAAAAAGCTTATCCACCATGATCAAGTGGGCTTCATCCCTGGGATGCAAGGCTGGTTCAACATTCGCAAATCAATAAACATAATCCAGCATATAAACAGAACCAAAGACAAGAACCACATGATTATTTCAATAGATGCAGAAAAGGCTTTTGACAAAATTCAACAGCCCTTCATGCTAAAAACGCTCAATAAATTCGGTATTGATGGAACGTACCTCAAAATAATAAGAGCTATTTATGACAAACCCACAGCCAATATCATACTGAATGGGCAAAAACTGGAAAAATTCCCTTTGAAAACTGGCACAAGACAGGGATGCCCTCTCTCACCACTCCTATTCAACATAGTGTTGGAAGGTCTGGCTAGGGCAATTAGGCAAGAGAAAGAAATCAGGGGTATTCAGTTAGGAAAAGAAGAAGTCAAATTGTCCCTGTTTGCAGATGACATGATTGTATATTTAGAAAACCCCATTGTCTCAGCCCAAAATCTCCTTAAGCTGATAAGCAACTTCAGCAAAGTCTCAGGATACAAAATTAATGTGCAAAAATCACAAGCATTCTTATACACCAATAACAGACAAACACAGAGCCAAATCATGAATGAACTTCCATTCACAATTGCTTCAAAGAGAATAAAATACCTAGGAATCCAACTTACAAGGGATGTAAAGGACCTCTTCAAGGAGAACTACAAACCACTGCTCAGTGAAATAAAAGAGGACACAAACAAATGGAAGAACATACCATGCTCATGGATAGGAAGAATTGATATCATGAAAATGGCCATACTGCCCAAGGTAATTTATAGATTCAATGCCATCCCCATCAAGCTACCAATGAGTTTCTTCACAGAATTGGAAAAAACTGCTTTAAAGTTCATATGGAACCAAAAAAGAGCCTGCATCTCCAAGACAATCCTAAGTCAAAAGAACAAAGCTGGAGGCATCACGCTACCTGACTTCAAACTCTACTACAAGGCTACAGTAACCAAAACAGCATGGTACTGGTACCAAAACAGAGATATAGACCAATGGAACAGAACAGAGTCCTCAGAAATAATACCACACATCTACAGCCATCTGATCTTTGACAAACCCGAGAGAAACAAGAAATGGGGAAAGGATTCCCTATTTAATAAATGGTGCTGGGAAAATTGGCTAGCCATAAGTAGAAAGCTGAAACTGGATCCTTTCCTTACTCCTTATACGAAAATTAATTCAAGATGGATTAGAGACTTAAATGTTAGACCTAATACCATAAAAATCCTAGAGGAAAACCTAGGTAGTACCATTCAGGACATAGGCATGGGCAAAGACTTCATGTCTAAAACACCAAAAGCAACGGCAGCAAAAGCTAAAATTGACAAATGGGATCTAATTAAACTAAAGAGCTTCTGCACAGCAAAAGAAACTACCATCAGAGTGAACAGGCAACCTACAGAATGGGAGAACATTTTTGCAATCTACTCCTCTGACAAAGGGCTAATATCCAGAACCTACAAAGAACTCAAACAAATTTACAAGAAAAAAACAAACAACCCCATGAAAACGTGGGCAAAGGATATGAACAGACATTTCTCAAAAGAGGACATTCATACAGCCAACAGACATATGAAAAAATGCTCATCATCACTGGCCATCAGAGAAATGCAAATCAAAACCACAATGAGATACCATCTCACACCAGTTAGAATGGCGATCATTAAAAAGTCAGGAAACAACAGGTGCTGGAGAGGATGTGGAGAAATAGGAACACTTTTACACTGTTGGTGGGATTGTAAACTAGTTCAACCATTATGGAAAACAGTATGGCGATTCCTCAAGGATCTAGAACTAGATGTACCATATGACCCAGCCATCCCATTACTGGGTATATACCCAAAGGATTATAAATTATGCTGCTATAAAGACACATGCACACGTATGTTTATTGCAGCACTATTCACAATAGCAAAGACTTGGAATCAACCCAAATGTCCATCAGTGACAGATTGGATTAAGAAAATGTGGCACATATACACCATGGAATACTATGCAGCCATAAAAAAGGATGAGTTTGCGTCCTTTGTAGGGACATGGATGCAGCTGGAAACCATCATTCTTAGCAAACTATCACAAGAACAGAAAACCAAACACCGCATGTTCTCACTCATAGGTGGGAACTGAACAATGAGATCACTTGGACTCAGGAAGGGGAACATCACACACCGGGGCCTATCATGGGGAGGGGGGAGGGGGGAGGGATTGCATTGGGAGTTATACCTGATGCAAATGACGAGTTGATGGGTGCAGCAGACCAACATGGCACAAGTATACATATGTAACAAACCTGCACGTTATGCACATGTACCCTACAACTTAAAGTATAATAATAATAAATAAATTAAAAAATAAAAATAAAAAAAAAATAAAGGCAAAAATAAAATCCATATGCCAGATATATATTATCAGTATTATATCCAATTCCTCCCAACTTTGTCAGCAAATATTTATCAGGCACCTTCCATTTGAAAGACAGTGAAAGACAGCGGGGGCTACTAGAAAATGAGAAACAACGTTATTGCCAAAGAACTTTTGATCTATAGGAACACAAGAGGAACATAATCTGACTACCATAGATGTAACCACTTCTAGGCATGTACTGAAAGAGAAATACAAATAAATGGAAATTGTATAGGAGAATGAAGAAAGTAGATTAATAAAGCTTTAATGAAGAAAAATGATTTGAGCTGGATCTTAAAGAATGATTAAGAGTACAAAAGTATGAAATTGGAGAAAATAGAGGAGAACGATGTATCACATCAGAAACAAGCTAATGAGGTGCATCTTGGAGAACAGCATGTGGCCGCATACCATGTGGGCAGCACACACTGTCTTCATGTGGCTCTCCAGCTCTGGTTCATGCCAACCAGTGTCCCACGCTTTTAAAGGAAGGGTTGACTTGACGTGTAATTGGCATGGCCCAAGAGAGCCAAGGTCAGAAAGAAATTAGGTTAGAACTACCAGGTGCGGTGGCAATCCCAGCACTTTGGGAGACTGAGGTGGGTGGATCACTTGAGGTCAGGAGTTTGAGACCAGCCTGGCCAACATGGTGAAACCCCATCTCTATTAAAAATACTAAAATTAGCCAGGTGTGGTGGCACACAACTATAATCCCAGCTACTCAGGAGGCTAAGGCAGGAGAATTGCTTGAACCTGGGAGGTGGAGGTTGCAGTGAACTGAGAGTATACCACTGCACTGCAGACTGGGCCACAGAGTGAAACTCCGTCTCAAAAAAAAAAAAGAAAAGAAAAGAAAAAGAAATTAGGTTGGAACTATTTCTAATCTAAAGAATCAGAAGACAGATCCCAAGAATATTAAGATAAATTGAATATATATTGCTAAAAATGAACAAAAAACTTCAAACTCCTAAAGCTCACTGTTATTAGTTGTAGAACCAAATGAGGCTCAGTAAATAACTTTTTTCAGAAATGAATGAATTCATGACGGAAAGAGTCAAAAAATTGATAAAGATTTTGCAGGTTGGTAAAACTACTAGTAACTGTTAGATTTTGGTCAATCTACCTGGAAACAGCAGTTTCAAATCTGTCAATTTTTGCTAACATAAGTAACATTTAAAACATGGCCTGTTTATTTAAAGATTGTTCATATTCAAATATCTAACCCATTTCATTGCGCATACATGTGTTCTCCCAGAGCATGCTCTTGTAGCTAAAGATGGAGAGAAATTCTTGGAGCAACCCACACTTGATTTCATGGTTGTTGAAAATCAGAGTGTTTCTTAACTTTCTTCTTGAGCCTCCACTTTTTAAAGAGAAATGCTGTAACAGTATTTATGCCTATAATTTCCTAACATCACCTAGCAAGATAGAAAATGTAAGACAGAAAAGATCAATTGCTGCTGAAAATGCAACCTCATCACTATTTATTTTTAAAGCCCAGGACTAATGAAAAAAGAGTAAACCTATTTGTTTTTAAAGAAAAGCTTTCTTCAGTTCTACTTTAAGAGATGATTAATGGCAGTGATTTTCTTGTGTGTTCCGCTGATCTTACTGAACTGCCTTCCCTGAATTCAAGTGGCAGTTGGGGCTAAATAGCTTTATATCTTCTGGTATCACATGTCCTGCCTCAAATGTAATTACAAGTTTCTAGAGACTGAATATAAAGAACTCATTTAGAACAGCTGTTCAGGTTGTTTACTATAGACCATACATACAGTTACTCAAAACTGTAAACTCATTCAGTTACTAATAGGCCTTTTAAAAAATGAATAAACCTCTTGAAACTGGGAGGTTTGACTTTAATCAGTGCTCCAATGTTCAATCTTGCCTTTGCCGTTAGACCCAAGTCCAAAAGTGGGGTTTGATTTTGTGCCATTACAGCAGTCTGTGTGCTCACCCTGACCTGGTTCTCCAGTGCTCACTAAACTGCCTTAGCAGCTGACAACTAAAAAAAGGAAATGCCTCTTTATCTGCTAAAGAGAAATGACAGCTGTCAATCTGGAACTATGAGTCACAGAGAAGAACGGCTCCTGGTTCACTCTATAGTTTTAAAGCAACACTAATCCCAGAAAAATTCTAAAGAGCAAATTGGTACCCTCAGTGTGTTTTGAGTTTGGTTTGGGTTGTTTTCATTTTAACCTTTCATCTGTATAGTCAATATTTTGTCCTTTTTCTTCCTTCGACTTCCTTTTAGCCAAAAAAAAAAAATAGTTTCAGAAGTTGAAAACTTTCAGAAGTTGAAAAATCCTGTGACACAAATCAGTGTGAGAAGCAACCCATCACACAGCTGTGTGTTACAGTTTCCATGAGGCAGTAATAATATTAGCTAAATTAAACACCACTGGAATTTTCATGAAATTGTGTTTACTTCTAAAGAGATATTTTTTGAAACATTAACAAGTTGATCTGTTCTTTTTCAAGTCAGCCTCATTTCTCTTCCCAGGAATAAAAAAGATTATTACAGTTCTTTATTTAATCTGGTAGCTCTCAGATTGCTTTTCATCCATATCCGAAACAAAATTATGAAGATCATATATCTTCAAATATAATATTTCCATATGAAATTGTGAGACCAGCTCTCCTGGCTAGTAAATGACTGGAAAGATTGGGTTTCATTACACAAGAAATGAAATTTCTACCATTTCTAATATTCTACTGTATGTATGTACATTCATGTGTGGATATGTATTCCTCATCACAATGGGCAACAAACATTCAAATAATAAGATCCCAGAACTATTGCTGCCAGGAGTATCAAATAGGATGCCCAAGAGATTTCATGCATCTGTATTTCTGCCCAATGGGGAAATCTATTTTCAGTTCTATCTCCAAGAAGAGTTGCTTTTCCTGCCAGAGCTGGTTTAATACTCTCCTCCCAGTACTACGATATGCAGAATGTTGACTCCTTAAGGAGAACACACAAGCCAAAGCATACACAAATGCAGGAGAGCATGCAGAAGTATAGACTAGGGTGAGGGGGCCTCACTTAAGATGCAGCCATTGTTGCTTACAGGTGTTAAAAGAAGAACTTAAGACAAACAACTTAACAGAGTTCAATTGAGCAAGGAACAATTCACCAGTCAGGCAGCCCCTAAACCAGAATAGGTTCAGAGCAACTCCCGCATGTGGTCACAAAGGATTTGTTGGCAGAAAAAAGAAAAAGAGGCATGGAAGACGGAAGTGAGGTACCGAAATCACTGGATTGGTTACATCTCAGCATGTGCCTTATTTGAACATGGTTTAAACAGTTGGTCACCTTAGATTGGCCAAAACTCAGTAATTGGTGCAAGAGTAGGTTACAGTCTTTAGACGCATCCGGTTAGGTTACAGTTCACTACATATAGACAAACTTTTAGACCGAACTTAAAACATGTAAGGAGGCAGCTTTAGGCTTAATTTAATGTAAGTATAACAGACCAGCATTTGCAGGGCATATTGGAGAAAAGTCAAGCCTCCTATAAAAAGCAAATGATTTAATGAAAATGAATGTTTTAAAAATCTGAACTTGGAGCAAGAGAATAATGAAAGACTGATGATGGTCTATGATTGCCCATAGCAGATACCAAAACTTCATGGACCTTGCACAGTGGCTTGGGGGAATCAGAACTATTCCTTCTATCAAAAGTTATTTCCTCTTTTTTTTTTTTTTTAAATCACCAGACCCTGGCTCTGAACTGACAGAACTTCATTTCATAAAAATGAACTCGAGACTACCTTTAAGGCACTTACATTCTAGAAGGGATCAGGGAAGAGAAAATAAACAGTAACACAAGTAAATAATATCAGGTGCTAATAGAAGTATAAAAAATACAGAACAGACTCCTGTGCCAGGGGTTGCTGGTAAGAGGTTGACTGTTGGGAGTGGGGGCGATAATTTTAGTTGACTGGTGGGGACAGCCTCTGTGAGGGCGGAATATTTGAAATGAACGTGGGAACAAAGATTTCCAACCAGAAAATGCAGAGCACAAAGTTCCTAGTACAGAAAAAGGCTTTGTATTATTTTGCTAGGGCTACTATAACAAACGCCACAGACAGGCGACCTAAACAACAGAATTTATCTTCTCACCGTTCTGGAGGCTTGAAGTCCAAGATCAAGATGGCAAGGTTGATTTCTTTTAAGGCCTCTCTCCTTGGCTCATAGATGGTTGTCTTTTCCTTGTGTCTTCACCTCATTTTCCCTCTGTATGTGTCTATGGGTGGAAAAGCAAACCATTTTCCTCTATACTCTCACAACATGCTTGTGACACCAGATGTGTGGGGATTTCTCCCATCAGCAAGCAAGTGATTGTGCAGAGGACAACAGCGGGGTGTTCTCTAATTCAACTCAATTCTGACAATATCTACGTGGAGACATCAGATCACAAAGGTTGAGGACTCAGTCGCACAAGACTGCCCTCCACTTCTGACGACAATTGCAAGCCCCACGTTATTTTGCCCGTGCTTCTGACTTACCAAGTATAAATCAGGGCTCCCACGAGCTGCTAGAGCAGGTCACAGAACTCAGGGAAACACTTACTTGGTTTATTACACAGGATATTTTAAAGGATACAAATAAACAGTCAGATGAAGAGAGAGGCACAGGGCAAGATCTGGAAGGGTCATGAGTCCAGGAGCTTCTGTCCAGGTGGAGTTGGGGTGCGCCACCCTCCCATCTCGTGGATGTGTTCTTGTTCATCTTCCTGGAAACTCTCGCATGCTCAGCTATCCACAAGCTCTTCCAAGCCAGTTCTTTTGGGGTTTTAACGAAAGCTTTGTTACATAGATATGACTAATTAAATCAATCAGCCATTGGTAATCAGCTTAACCCTGAGCCTCTCTCCCCTCCCTGGTGGTTGGGTGGTTGGGTGGTTGGAGTGTGGGGCTGACCACATGGCTGGTTCTCCCCTAGCAATGAGCGCCCCATCACTTGCCCACCCTGAGTTTCCAAAAATCACCTCATTCACACCAGCTCAGATGTGGTTGAAGATGCTTTGTTACAAATAACAAAAAAAATCTTTCTCCTTCACTGCTCTGAAGCTGTTCCCAGGGTGTTTCAAGAACCCAGGACAAAAGGCCAAATAATTTAACAAAAGATATTCTTATTGCTCTAGTCACTTAGGAAGTAGCAAGGCTTACAGGAGCTGAGAACCTAGAATCATGGACAAAACCCAAAATACATACATCATAATATCATGGTCATATTGAGTATATATCATATTGGATTAGGGCCCACCCCAATGACCTCATTTTACATTAATCGTCTCTGTAGAGACCACTTTTGCAAATACAGTCACATTCTGAGGTACTGGGGCTTAGGACTTGGGCATATGACTTTAGGAGGCTGAAAAGGGCACTATTCAGCCTCTAACAGGCTGGGTGTGTTTGAGGGGTAGACAGAGCACCAGAGTGGCTGCAGTGTGGTCCATCCAAAGAGAGTAAATGGGGGGAAAGAGGGAAAGAGGACTCTAGATTTTATTCCACCTGTTTTTCCAAGGCTTAGCACAATCATAGCTAAGCCCTTTCTATGACTTCAGTGCTTTATTCAGGGTATTTTATTCTCAATAATTTTTGCATGGCTTACATATATCATTAACTTAGTGTAGAGCTTTACATATTTTCTGTGTTATTTTAAAATCACTGACACATAATAATGATAAAATAGTTCTTATGTCATACTATCATCATGGAGATAGAACTAGATTCAGGCAGGCACTCATCACAGTCTAAAACATGGTAAGCATTCACACATGGCAGCTACTTGTCATCCTCCTCGTCGTCATGTTAATGGAAAAACCAAACTTTAAAATATTTTAAAGAGGCTTACTGTGAACCAGTATGAGTGACCATGGCCCAGGAAACAGTCTCAAGAGGTCCTGAGAAAGTGTACCCAAGGTGGTCGGGTTATAGTTTGTTTTTATACGGGTTAGGGAGATGGGAATTATAGACCAATTAATAAATCAATACAAAGCCAGGTGTGGTGGCTCACGCCTGTAATCCCAGCACTTTGGGAGGCCGAGGTGGGCAGATCACTTGAGCTCAGGAGTTTGAGACCAGCCTGGGCAACATGGCAAAACCCTAACTTCACAAAAAATACAAAATTAGCCTGGCAAGGTGGTGCACACCTGTAGTCACAGCTACTCAGGAGGCTGAAAAGGGAGGATCCCTGGAGCCCAGGCAGGCAGTCAAGGCGGTAGTGAGCTGTCATCACACCATTGCACTCCAGCCTGGGTGACAAAGGGAGAGTCTGCCTCAAAAACAAGGGGAGAGGGCAGATTTTATGGTGTGTAGGATGTGACTTAACCCCTGCCTTGCATGGCCTTAGGTCGTCTTTGTAATTTGGTATCCCATTGCCACAAAGATTCTGTTTTGCCAGTCTTATGATCTCTATTTTAACCTAAACTCCAAAAGAGTACAACAAGGTGTGTCCAGCCTCCCTTCCTGTCATGGCCGGGAATTTCGTTTTTGGGGTTTCTCCAGGGTCCCCTCGGCCAAGAGGGGGGTCTGTTCAGTTCAGTCAGTTGAGGGGTTTAGGATTTTATTTCTGGCTTACAATCATCAGGAGGCAAGCCCTAGCTCCTAGTCAGGGGCAATGTTCCCCCTAAATACCAAAAAAAGAGGACAATTTGAGGCTTGTCCTCAAAAAGCCTTCTCCAGACACTTCCTCAACTAACTACAGAGTAAGCTCAGAACATGAGAAAACAATACACTCGCCATCTTTCGAACATTGTAAGGAGACAGACTTGCTCTATGGATTGGGATCCACCCACCTGGGACTGGGACTCTGCTGGCCTAGGCTGGAGGAAAGCTCACCCCACAGGGGGAAAGCAGACTTTCTCCTTCACACCTGCCGCTGCCTGGCCCGACAGCAGAGCTTCTCACCGGCCTTTTCCCATGCCCCAGCTTCTGAGGCAGCCCTTTCTGTGCAACGCTCCTTCCCTAGCACCTGGGGACTACATAACCCGAGTACAAGATAAGTAGAAGGAAGCATGTGAGAGCTTTCTGTCCCCAGTTGCTGGATAGAAAAGCCCTCAGAAAACTCCAGAAAGGCTCTGGCTTGTATGAACAACTGTTTTGTTCCACAGTGAGCAAGTAAGAACTGTTAAGTCAAGTTTAGTTTAGCCTAAAGGTGCCTCCCTACATATTTTAAGTTCTGCGTAAAGGTTTCTCTGTACATAGTGAACTGTAACTTAACTGGGTATGTCAACAGACTGCAGCCTCCTCTTGTGCCAATCAACAAGTTTTGACCAATCAAAGGAAGCCAACTGTTCAAACCTTGTTTAAATAAGGCAAATGCCAAGCTGTAACCAATCTGGCTGTTTCTGTACCTCAGTTCGGTTTTCTATATGTCACTTACCTTTTTCCATCCATAAATCTTCCACCACGTGGCTGCGCACTGGAGTCTGTCAGCCTACCTGGGCTCTGGAGGCTGCCCAATTGGCAAATCATTCTTTGCTCAAATAAACTCCATTAAATTTAATTTGGCTAAGGATTTTCTTTTAACGTAACAGAAGCCTTCAGTGACACTAGTGGAGATAGCTAAAAAGAAGCAGGTGAGTCAATCACTTGGGCCACAGGGAAAACTAAAGGAGAGAAATGGGAGCCTCCCAGGATACCCTCGGAGATTGACACCAAAAAAGAGGTCCCACAGCTAACTTCCCTCAAACTCATCTAATTCCTCAGCTATTCCTTACTTCCTACCCCCATCCTACTTGAACTCATGCCACAGGCCACGGGAATCACAACCTAAGGACTGAAAACAGAATCTCCACTCAGTATTCCCGAACATATGAGGAGAAGGGAGAGGTAAAAATGAGTATAAGGGAGAAAGAAGAGAGTAAAGCAGAGGCTGAGAAAAAAAAAGGGGGAGGGTTACGTTCTTGGCATCCACTTGGGAACTCTGAATACATTCTCCTGGTACAGTCAGCTAGACCCGTGGGTAGAAATTAGAGTAGAGCCGGACAGGAGTTTAACAGAAGGATATGTTTTCTACTAATAAGACATGCACCAATGTTAGTAAGCTGCCTTATGTTATAGAGTGCTCCCAGTCACTGGGAAGATTTAGACAAAGTCTGGATTGCCCTGTGCCAGAGATGGAGTTGAATGGACTCCCTTCTTAGGTGGAAAATTGAACTAAATCTCCCTTTCAGAGGGAGAATCTTTGATAAGTTACATAGAGTGAATCTACACAGTACCATAAGTGTATTTGCAAAGAGGTAATCTATAAACCATTTGAACTTGTTATTGTTCTTTCTTTCAGGTACTGATGTGTAAGAGCACTAACAGGACCATTTGAACAAGTTCACTGAAAAAGTAAAGTCCCCTCTATCATGGGTCACAGAGGCTCTGATGACTAGCCTGGAGCATAGCCTCATGTATGACTTTGTTTCTATTGGAAAGAATGAATTCAGTAGGGATTCAACACATTTTTACAAAATGTTTTCTTTTCCTGACCACATGTGGTAAGCAGAACAATGCATTCCCCTACGAAAAATATTCATGTCATAATCCCCGAATCCTGTGACTGTGTTGCCTTACTAGGCAAAAGGGACTTTGCAAGTGTGATTAAAGATACAGACCTTGAGATGGGGAGGTTATCTTAGATTATTTAGGTAAACTCAAACTAATCAAGAGAATGCCAAAAGCAGAAAACATTTTCTAGTTGAAGCCCGTCAGAGGAGATACGTCTATGAAAGAATGGTCAGAGAGATGCAACTTCGCAGCCTTTGAAGACGAAGGAAGGGGGCCACGAGCCAAGAAATGCAGTCAGCCTCTACAAACTGAAAAAGGTGAGGAAATTGATTTACCCCTAATGCCTCCAGAAAGGAATGCAGCACTTGATTTTACCTAATGAACACCTTTATTTTAACCCAGTGAAATTTGCACTGGACTCTTAACCTGTAGAACCATAAAATAATACATTCATGTTTTTTAAGCTATTAAGTTTGTAACGATTTGTTATGGCAGAAATATAAAACTAAGATACCACTAAGGTAAGGTCTGATTATTTTAAGAACTTCGGAAATTTTAGAAAACATTTAAAATAGAAACAAAAGTCACCCTTAATTCTACTCCCCTATAATATCCATTATAAACTTTTTTAGGTACATCCTTCCAGTCTTCTTTTTCTTACAAAATTAAAAGCACCTTTAATCTATATTTAAAAACATAAGTGTATACTTTTTCCCCATCAAAAGTAGAATCGAATCATTCTTCATGTTATTTTTATGATCTGCTTTTCCTCAATAGTGTGGGAATATTTCCCCACAACATTATATATTTTCTGTAGCAGTGTTATGTTAGTTACATAATATTCCATCTTACAATTTTAAGATCAAAATTATGTGAAAAATTCTTTTAGAAATGGATTATGTTGTACACATAAACTTGTAATTATAGATTGCATATATGGGTATTTTTAAGTTGTACAATTTTATATTATAATACAACTATGTTATACTCACTTAAAACCTGGAACAGTACGTATTATCACAATTATTTTTTCATCACCTTGTCTTTTCAATCCCACTCAAAGACCTTCCCACTTAGAAGTTACAGACCTATCATCATTACCTATAATCAGTCCTGCATTGGCCAGCAACCGTTAGGATAGAAAAGTTCAAATGGTTTATAGATTACCTCCTTACGAATACTCCTGTTGTACCCTGTAGGGTAGCTATGCCTAACTTATCAAAGAGTCTCCCGCTGGAAGGGAGATTAAGTTCAATTTTCTATCTACTAAAGGAGTCCACTCCACTCCATCTCTGGCACAGGGCAATCCAGACTGTCTAAATCTTCCTAGTGACTAGGAGCACTAAAACATAAGGCAGCTTAATAACATTAGGGCATGTCTTATTAGTAGAACACATAACCTTCTGTTAAACTCAGGTCTGGCCCCCCTCTGATTTCTACCCACTGATCTAGCTGACCCTTGGAAGCAATATGCAATAAACTAACACCTTCAAATATTCAATTATTTAAAGACAACATTTATAACCTTGAAGAGTGTGGCTCTGCTGAAGGAATGTTAAGATTTTGAGGTCATAGTAGAATTGTAGTTAAGTGTGGTCTCTCTTAAAGTCATGTCACATGAACATTCTGTTGCCAGTCTTCAGAAATATCAGGCAATTCACCTAGAATTCAGAAAGCAACAAATAGAACAATTCCTCTCTCTTGGGACTTCATTTTCTTGAATCTAAATTTTTAAGTCCTGAGGATTCTGAACTATTCCAAAGGATTAGGAGTTTAAAATTCTCTCTTTCTCATGGAGAAAACCCAGGAGATATACAAAAAGGTATCCTGCTAGAGGATCCCAGGCTAAAGATGGGTTAGGGAAGAATGGGCAAGATGATCTACTTTTATATTATTCTATTTCCACCTTGTTAGTGACTTAGACTTAATTACAGTCTTAATAAATATTCTAGTCTTGTCTCAACTGTTATCTGGGTATTGCAGGAGACTTATTTAAATATAGATCATGAAGCCCCCTTGGTGTTAAAGGGCAGAATTATCCTCCTGGCAGCACTAATTAGCAAGAGACCTTTAAGGTAGGAATTACACATAATGTCATCTTCAACACCAATACCAATCAATTAGTGGTGGCTGCCTGTAGCCACATCCAGATTCAAGCAGGAAAGAATGCTTTGATCAATTAGTCCTCCTATCGATCATGAATATGACAGAGGAAGTGGCAACAGGTGAATGATGAGGATCATCCCTGACCTAAAGGAAGTTACATATCAAGGAACAGGATTAGGGCTTGGAGGATCTGGATTTTCTTTAATTAAAACGGAGAATTCATTTTATTAAGGAAGAAAACATATTAAGGAAGTTATCATTTACCGTATAATTTCACATCATAATTTCTTCGGGCAATTGCCTTCATTTCCTTCAAATGTTCACCACCCAACATGGTTTGCAGATCTTTTGGCATGTGGATTATGCATGATGAGGCACATTCTGGTCTACCTCTGCACATTCTAAAATGCTGTGCCCAGAACTCCTTGGAAAGGGGCGGAATAGGGAACAGCATAGACAAAAAATATCCCCAAGTAATATTGGAAATGAAGAAACAGAATAAAAACCACAAAACATCAAGAATATCCTCCAATACCTTTATTAAATCTAAAAGAAACAGTGGAGGTGCATCTAACTAGTATGGCACCACCAAAAAGAGGCAGGCAAAGAATCTAAGGAAGATGCCTCCAGTGAAAGAAACTCCAGTGCTAGCCAGAAACTTACAGTCAAGGGTAGGCAAATTTTTATTCTGCATTTGAAAAAGATCGATAATTTAATAATCATTGCAGAAATAAAGGTGAACTACTTCACTAAATAACATTTAAGAAATAAGTATTAATTACAGAGAAATATAATATTAGAGCTTTATATATGTAAAGTAAAAGTACCAAGGCTGAAACAAATCGTAAATGTTCAGTACATTCTTGGGCCATTCAAATCTATTCATTTACATCTATAATTATTTTTCAAAGATACCTGAAACCAGAAATCACAGGAAAGAATAAATTTGAAGAGTATCTATTATTCCTTAAGAGAACCATGTGGTCTCTAATTAAAAGCTGTGTAGTCCAAAGACCTCGTATAAGGCTGGCTCAGTCCCAGAAGTAGCTCTCCTGGCTACACATTAGAGATACCTGGAGAGGTGTTTTGTGCTTGTTGTGTTGTTTGGTTGTTGTTTTTATTAATTCCAAAGTTGGCCAATTAAATCAAGCTTAATCTGCAAAAACCTCCCCAGAGGATTCTAATCAGAAACCAGGTTAAGTCCTACCTAAATTCTAACACAGTTATGTCTACGTTAGATTTGCCTACGTTCAATTCTCTAACAACTACTCACTCCAGCATGCCAGCTGGTAGGATGAAAATTGACTACGAGCTAGGGAAATTAAATTCTTCCTGGTCTGTTTTCATCAGATAACTCCTCTCTGTTCCCAATTAAGCCATGACCCAGTACTTTCTCATTTATATAAATTGTAGATGATGTGTCCAAGCGAGGAGGATATGAGAGAAGCAAGGTGCCAAATAAAGAATGAGAGGTCAAATGTGTAAGTAATAAAAGTATTTCTTCGATTGCATTCATCAGTTCAAAGCTATGAAGACTTGGTTCCAAAAGTGCAGATACTTTTTGACAAAGTAAGAGCATTTGGTACATTTTTTGGCAGATGGCAAGATAAAGTCTATTTGCTTAACAAGCCACTCCTTCTTTGATGTGGTTAATTATGACCTCTTGGGTTACATACCAACCTTATCAATATCCATCTGGGTAGTGCTGTCTCTTGTAAAAATGCCTCCTCTTGTTTTACTATTAGTATTGCTTTCATGCCAACAGTGTTCTTGACACTGTGTAATCCCAGGAAGACAGGGTTCCAAACCAGTGATTTGAAACCTACATAACAGACTCAGCAATTGAGACATAAAACTGCAGGTGGGAATGTGGGCAAATTTGAAGATTGTAAGTTTCATTTTCATTTTTCTTCATCCTTCCTTTTGCTGTCCATCAATCCATACTTTTTTTTTTTTTTTTTTCAGATGGAGTCTCCCTCTGTCGCCCAGGCTGGAGTACAGTGGTGCAATCTCGGCTCACTGCAAGCTCCGCCTCCCAGGTTTACACCATTCTCCTGCCTCAGCCTCCCAAGTAGCTGGGACTACAGGTGCCCGCCACCTCGCCCGGCTAATTTTTGTATTTTTCTTTTTTTTTAGTAGAGATGGGGTTTCACTATATTGGCCAGGCTGGTCTCAAACTCCTGACCTCAGGTGATCCGCCCACCTCAGCCTCCCAAAGTGCTAGGATTACAGGCGTGAGTCACCATGCATGGTCCATACTTTTTTCTCATTCTCTTTTCTGTGTTACAGAATATAATCTGCTGAATGTAAGGGGGAAGGTTTTTTTCCCCAAAATGCCAAAGTACATAAAGATAAAGGTGAAAGTTTCCTCTCACCAGTTCCAGTGTTAACAGTGAGGTACGTGTTATTCCAGACATTTTTTCCCATGCATATACTATACTTAACTTTCACTGTTGCTTTATATTAAAAATCAAAACCATTTCACACAAAATGAGTTTTGTAAAGACTTTTTAGGAAAGAATTTTCTAGTCAGTCTGATAGATTCAGAGGGAAAAGATCTAAAGGATAAGTGTGGGCAAGAGGAAGAGACAAAAATGAAACTAGAAGAAAATAAGAGAAAGTCTTCATCAATAAATTGAGAATTAAAGAAAGACTTCACTATGGCTCAAACACTTAAACAGAGGCAACAAAAACAACACAGGAAAAAAAAAAAAGTCTATCTTATTCTCAGTGGTATGTATACCCAGGGCATCAGAACATAGCATAGTAGGTGATTAATAAATACTTGTTTACTAAATGAATACCATACAGTCTCACTTGTGTTGCGTGACCTAGATCAAATTAGAACCCAGGAAGGCAGAGGTAAGTTTATAATAGTTAATAAGACAAGAAATTAGTTCAAGAAAAGCATTTTGATATTGAGAGACATTAATATTTGATGTTGGCTTATATATGTTTAAGAGAAAGAATCTAGAGGTAAAATAATAGGAAAAAGCCAAGATAGATAAAATATAGTTACTGACTACAGCAGATATAGAGAGAAAACTTTGAAGTATTTGTTAGAGAATGTAACCAGACAGGGTAAACTGGGGAGCCCAGAGAATGAATCAACATCTGTGGAATTATAGCATGTGCCAGACTTTTTTTTTTTTTTTTTTTTTTGGAGACAGAGTCTCACTCTTGCTGCCCAGGCTGGAGTGCAGTGGCACAATCTCAGCTCACTGCAACCTCCACCTCCTGGGTTCAAGCAATTCTCCTGCCTCAGCCTCCCAAGTAGCTGAGATTACAGGTGTGCGCCACCATGCTTGGCTAAGTTTTTTTGTATTTTTAGTAGAGACAGGGTTTCACCATGTTGGCCAGGATGGTTTCGAACTCCTGACCTCAAGCTATCAGCCCACCTCAGCCTCCCAAAGTGCTAGGATTACAGGCGTGAGCCGCTGCACCCAGCCAGCACGTGCCAGACTCTCAACTGGGTTATTTTATTCATCTGCATAACAAATCTGCAAAGGAGCAATTAACAATCTTCATTTAAAGATATGAAAACCGAGGTTCTGAAAGGTTTAGGGTCTCAAACCTCCTAGATAATAAAGAGCAGAAGCACTTTTCCAAACCAGGCCTTGGTCCTCTAAGCCCAGGCCTCACTCCAATTGACCGAAACTTCCTCCAGAGCAGTATGTTGTGGGAATAAGCTCATCGGAATTGTAAACAGTAGTGTAGGGTCTTGCTATTCAGAGCAAGCTATAGGGACCATTAGCATGGACATCACCTGGAAGCATGATCTTGGGTCCCAGTCCAGAATTACTGAGCAACAATCTGTATTTTAATAGATCCCTAGGTGACTGGTATGCATATTAACATTTGATAAGCCCTCATTTGTCTATTTCTTCTTGCAATTAAAGAGAGAGAGAAGCACTCATTAAACATCATTTTCCCTGGAATTTAGCAACACCCATTTGGGAGAATTTCAAGGATTCTCTGAAACTAAAATGCCTGGAAACAGTGAGAAGCTAGTTTCCATTAGGTGCCTTGCCAATTGCATACTAGACAGTCTTTAATCATTGCATCCTTGTTATGTACACATCAAATGGTTCATGTAGTGGAACAGAATAAAACAAGTCAAAAGTCAAGATTAACTGTGATTCAGTGTAGAGAAGGCTGATGCATTTAGCAACATCCACTTAAAATGCAACTCTCTGCCCACGTTCTTTCCTTTCCTTCCTATCCAAAGATATATGAGAGCCAACTTTAACTCCACCTCTACTGCTTAGACCTCAGAAACAACCACTCACAGGCTGTGCGTGTGTGTGCTGCGGATGAAAAAGCGTACACTTTGGAAACTCTCCCAGAGCTTCTATGCACTACTAGGGTTTAGGTAACTAAGTCTTAGAGGACCTTATTCTGGTGTTGTCCCTCCCACTCACTCACCCAGAAGATGCAGCTGGCTCTAGACAACTGGAAGTACAGAGCTCTCTGTCATTCAGTACCCAAGGGCCTTGAGAAAGCCATTCGTCCTTTCTGTGCCTCAATTGCCTCACCTGTAAAATGGGCCTTACCTAGTTCACAGGGAGACCAGGAGAATTAATTAGTGTTTGTAAAGCTTTAAGATACCCTAGATGAAAGTGGCTATATAAGTGTAAATGATTATCATTATCATTATTATTATTATTATTACATAAAGTATGGATGACAGATGAAGTATGGGATTATATGTCAACCTCCTAGGGATGGCAGATTTCTGGATAAACAAAAAGTGCTGTAGACTATTATTATCCACCTGCCTTTCCCATGTCTGTTCAGGAAAGCATCATCTTGTTCACTAGGCTAATCACACAACAAGAAGTCTTCTTTAGTTCACTAGAGATGAATTCAGATGAAATGGTAATGAATGAAGACTAGAAAATCTCTTAAACTGTTTATCTCCAAGATAAAGCAGAACTTGCTACCCATGTGAATTGTAATCATCTGGTAAACGGGGATGGAGCAATTTTGAACCCAGCGTACCACTGAACCAAGTTACCAAGTCAGTCCAATTAAAAGTTTGCATTTTCCTTTCAGACATACTGTAAATGAAAGTATAAATAAATGCTGAGAAAATTTAAAATCTCTGCCAGATGATCCCTCTGCACAACAACAAAGTAAAGGAAATCTGTAGGGGATTAAGGCCACTTCTGTTCACCCTGAGTAAAACAGAATCAGTCTCACAGCAGATGTTCTGTCCTTTTTTTTTTTTTTTTTTTTTTTTTTTACAACCTGGCCCCCATTGGTGTTTTTTTTGGAATGGGTTGGTATTTCCCGGTCCCACCCAGGCAATTTTCCGTAT
>NW_020257756.1:1755453-1764559 GCF_003255815.1 Theropithecus gelada
AAAAAAAAAAAATCTGTTGGATTTAAGGGCCTTTTTTTTTCCCCCCGGAAAAAAAAATACACCCCTCCCCCAAGACTTTTTTTTTTTTTTTTTTTTTTTTTTTTTTTTTTTTGCTACAACCTGGCCCTAGAGTGTATGTGTGTGAATGGGCTGGAAGTTCCAGGTGCCAGCCAGGCAGATCTGCCACATATAGAAACCAGAAATTCTAGGAAAAATAGCTAAATAAGAGGTACTTAACTTAGGGTCCCAGCACCCTATGGGCATCATGGGTCTGAAAGCTTTCATATGCATGTGAATTTTTATGGGGAGAAGGTTCACAGCTTTCATAGATTTTCAACAGTTTCCGTGACCTCAAAGGATTAAGATCCAAATGTTTTTCTCCCACTTAATTTCACTCTCTGTGGACACACACAATTTCAGTTCTCCTGAAATGCTAATTCACACTGCTTCCTGATATGGGATTGATAACAGCATCTGATAACATGATTTCCCCAACAATTTCTCCACTCTGATATGCTGGCCATTATTAGGCAGAAGTTTAAGTCAACGCGAGCCATAAAAACTGAATCTTGTTCTAATTTTATGTTTAGTTAGGAGCATTTTTGTTGTTCCAAACCTTTCCCCATTTGAAATAACATTTGTGTTTTGTTGTTCACATTTTTTACTACACTTCTAATGCTTACACTGTTCATTTAACTGTCCTTTCACTGGATTAAAATGACCAGACTACTGAAATTTGGTGGAGTGGGAGCTCAGTCTGAGAAAGTATGAATCTTTATTTTATTTCAGATAAGCTCCTGGAAAATGTACATATTTTCCAAAGCAATCAATCAGAATTCACTTGGCAACTAAGCAATCCTACGGGCCCCAGTTCCTTTATGTGATTTATGAGACCTTCTCTTTCCAATAAAGTTGAAAGTACCAGGAGAACAGCTTCTCACCCAGCATTTTTTAACTGCAACTTCCAAGCTAAGCCAAGAATTGGAAAGGCACACAACGGGATGCAAAAAATCAGAAATGGAACAAATTCTATGTGGAGGCAGAACATCCTCCTTAAATCACTTTCTAGCTCAATGTCTCTGCATTTTTCACTGATGCAAATATTAAATGAAATGTTGCTTTATACTGTAATTCATAAAGGGTCATGCAGCATTGGGTAGTGTGAGTTTTGTGGGGTTTTCTTAATTATACAAACCACCTTGGGGGAGTCAAAAGAACACAGGACTGAGAGGTAGGAGGCTTGAGTCCTAGGTCACCACTTGCCTCGAGTGAACTATCACTGCCCTATCTGTAAAATAAGGAGGGTCTACAGATAGATAGCCTCCAGCTCCAAAGCTCTATACCACTGAACTCTACATGAGTACTCTAAAGATTATTTAGAGGCATCCTGTTAAGATTTCTGATCTCCCTGGCTACCACAAACATTAACTGAAAAGCTGTTTTATTCTAGAAGCTGAGCTTGGCACAAGATACTCAAGATAAATAAGACATTATCTCTGCCCTTCAAAAAGCTCCCAATCTTGCTGCATACCATTAATATAATATTATGAGGTTAAGTTAGAAAAATCAGCAAAGTTCCATGGGCAGATAGTGGGAGAGAGCAAGGTAAAGGCATTTGAAATAAAGGAGGCAGGATTGGACACAGTGACTAACGCCTGTAATCCCAGTACTTTGGGAGGCCAAGGTAGGAGAATGGTTTGAGCTCAGGAGTTCCAGACAAGTCTGGGCAAGATGGCAAGGACTTGTCTCTACACACACACACACACACACACACACACACACACAAGCCAGGAGTGGTGATGTGCACCTGTGGTTCCAGCTACTTGGGAGGCTGAGGCAGAAGAATCGCTTGAGCCCCGGAAGTCGAGACTGCCATGAGCCATGTTCAGGCCACTGTACTCCAGCCTAGGTAAAGGAGAGAGACCCTGAAAAAAAGAAAGAAAGAAAGAGAGAGAGAGAGAGAGAAGGAAGGGCGGAAGGAAGGAAGGAAGAAGGAAGGAAGGAAGGAAGGAAAGGGAAGGAAGGAAGGAAAGAAAGAAAAGAAGAAACAAAGGAGACAAGGCGTGCAAAAGCATGGAGAAATGAAATGCCTTGTGTGGTCAGGGATGGGAAGAGCAAGCCCAGGATTTGGCCTCCTTCTCTAACCTGGTCAATAAACCCAGACAATTTGAAAGGAAACCCAGAGGTCTCCTTCTCTCTCCTTCCAGCTTACCTGTGCCCTGCTTCCTTTACTCGGGACCCATCTTCATCCCTCTAGTTCTAGAGCCACGCAAAAGGCAGTCCCAACCACACAGAGAAGGCCTTAAAGTTCAGTCCTCCTTTATCATTTCTTTACTGCCTGGCTCTGTGTTGTTTGTGCCTAATGGGAGAATGGTGGGAAGAAAAACTGGGGTTGCCTTTCACCACTTCTGCTGCAGAGTGAAGAATTACTTCACTTCCATCCTATTTCCTGCTTAGATGTGTTTACTTCTTTGTCATTGTTCTACTCAACTGGCATTTCTGGAAGAGCTCCTTGCTCCTCCCTTTGTACACTCTATTGTTAAATGGCAACCAGATCTCTTCTCCAGAGGTGTAGAGTCAGGAGGTAGAATGTCTGGGCAAAATACATTGCCAGAAGTATTCACATACCTCACTCTTCAGAAACGCTTGTTTATTTTTCTAGCCATGTTTCTGGTATTAACTCACTCTTTCACTCTATCTCCCTTAGGATTAAGAGAACATGACTGCTAGGTAACTAAACCAACAGTACAAAATTCAGGATTCACACTCAGATGTCTGTCTAATGCTTATAGCAAGACACTACAGTAACTCAGTATCAAACTAGCAAGCAATTACGACAATCTACAATTACTATGCTGTTAGATAGAGTAACCTTTCCCAATAATATTTGATCAACTAACAAATGTTCCTCCCAAAAAAGAACTCTGTAATCAAAAACAATTTGAGGCAGGACGTGGTGGGGCTCACATGGGTAATCCCAGCACTTTGGGAGGCCTAGGTGGGTGGATCACTTGAAGCCAGGAGTTTGCGACCAGTTTGATGCCAGGCCAACTTGGTGAAACCCTGTCTCTACTAAAAATACAAAAAATTAGCTAGGTGTGGTGGCACATACCTGTAGTCCCCGCTACTTGGGAGGCTGAGACAGGAGAATATCTTGAAACCAGGAGGCAGAGGTTGCAATGAGCCAAGATTGCACCCCTCCACTCCAGCCTGGGCAAGAGAGTGAGACTCTGTCTCAACAAAAACAAAATAAACTGAAAAATCAAACAATATGAGAAAATCCTGGGTTTAAAAAAGTTAAACAGGTCTCTACTACAGGACTTTGCAGATCCTTTTCAGATACTTTAATTTGCTAATGTAATCTGTAAGTCAAGAAAGTAATTTGGCAGTAGCCGCGCGGAGTCAGTGCCCTTAGTACCCCGCTGGCACCTACCTTGACTCTCGCTGGCCGCACGAACCCATTTGTGCTCGGTGTCATAGTGCACACGCCTTGCAAGCGACGGCGCCATGAGTCTGACTTCCGGTTCCAGCAGATGAGTTGAATGGATCACAGCAGTTACCATTGCTGCTGGGACAGCTGCAATTGGTTATCTAGCTTACAAAAGATTTTATGTTCAGGATCATCGAAATAAAGCTATGATAAACCTTCACATCCGGAAAGACAATCCCAAGATAGTACATGCTTTTGACATGGAGGATTTGGGAGATAAAACTGTGTACTGCCGTTGCTGGAGGTCCAAAAAGTTCCCATTCTGTGATGGGTCTCACACAAAACACAAGGAAGAGACTGGAGTCAACGTGAGACCTCTGATCATCAAGAAAAAAGAACTTTAAGTGGAGACTTTTGATGCTGCAAATCAACTTGTCGTCAAATTACCTGATTGTTTAATTAGAATGACCACCACCTCTGTCTAATTCACTTACCCTGGGTTCTAAATGTGGTATATTGCAAACTGCAGGTTTCACATTCATAGATTTGCCTTACTTGTTGAAACATCGTGGTGCACATTTATTGAAACAAAACAACACAAAAAAAAAAAAGAGGAAAAACCAAAAAAAAAAAAGTAATTCACAAATTTACTATATCCCTTTTTGCCAAAGTACATATGAATCACTCTGAGAAACTGTTGAAAATTCATATTATCAAGCCCCTCAGAAGCAGCCCTGGAGCCTGTACTTTAACACCCCAGGTAGTTCAGATGCAGATGATCTACACACTGAGAAATACTGACATGAAATGTTTCCCTAAGTAGGGTTCTTGGAACACACTTCGGGAAATGCAAATGCTGGTGCAAGGAATTAACTCAAGGTCAGTCCCCAAAAGTGCTTGTTTTGTTCCAATACATCACAGTTCTCATTCACATTAATTTAAATAGCTTGTTTTGTTATAGTTGCAAGATAACACCTGACTATTGAAAAAAAGGCAAACTAGCAATAGAATTAAGAGAAGGCAACCAGCTATTGACAAGGAAACCCCTAGTAGAGCTAATAATGGCAGTGTCAAGGTTTCTGTTGTTTAGTTTATTTCTAAATATAATCCTCCAAATCAAAACAGACTTTCTCTAACATCTTTTTAAGCCACAGAAAGAAAAGAATACTTTATTTCAGGGATGGTAAATTTAAACCATCTTAGCACTTGGCAAGTTATGAGGTTTGGCCTCATAAGATTTTTGTGAATGTTGACTATTAACCACCAACACCTCTGAGCTATCAACAGTCAAGTACCAGAAAGCGAACACACCGATGGGATTTTGATTCTTTTGAATCAACAATATGTGAGATGGGTCATTGCTACAGTGAGCCAGGAATAAAATGTTAAATGTGTACTTCAGCTGTGTCAAATTGGAGAGTATTCCTAATATCTCAGTAGGACCTACTCCAGATTCATTCACTAATTAAGAAACACCACCTCAGGGTGCACCATGGGGACATCACGTTGGTAAAATGAAATCAATATTTAAAAGGGAGAAAGTACAGTGTTCCTAAAATGCAGAGTAACTATATCTTAACAGGGCTTTCTAGACACAGTGCTGTGGTTGAATATAGATAATAATCATTATCTGAGGATAATTAAAAGTTGGTTTTAAAAAATTATTTTAAAGTGGATCAGCTTAAACTTATTTTAAAAAGAAGGGGGAAATCTTGTAAAATGAGCAAGATTATTAACATCAGTTTATTTCGTCTGTCTTATGGCTTAAATTTTGGCTATAAGACATTTAACATTATACAGGATTGAATGTTTGAGTGAAGACAAATTTTGTGAATCATTACAGAATATTTTTTATTTGACTTCTTGTCAAAGATAGTAACTACGGGCACTCAAATATTGTCTAAGAAGTTCCCCGTCTTATTTAATTTTGAAATCAGATATTATTAAGCTACAAGGGAGTCTTAAAGATCATAGAGTCTGTATTATCCAAAGACTTTTATTTATAAGTTATAGAAACCTAATGTGGATTCACCCAGTTTCTCATCCAACTAAAATACCAAATGCTCACATATATTAAGTCTTGTCTTTTTTTTTTTTTTTTTTTTTTTTTTGAGACAGGGTCTGTCTCGTTCTGTCACTCAGGCTGGAGTGCAATGGAACGATCTTGACTCACTGTGGCTTCCACCTTCTGGGCTCAAGTGATCCTCCCACCTCAGCCTCCTGAGTAGCTACGACTTCAGATGCATGCCACCACACATGGCTAAATTTTTATTTTAATAATTAATTTATTAATTTATTTATTTATTTTGAGACAGAGTCTGCTCTGTCACCCAGGCTGGAGTGCAGCAGTGCAATCTCGGCTCACTGCAACTTCTGCCTCCCGGGTTCAAGTGATTCTCCTGCGTCAGCCTCCAGAGTAGCTGAGATCACAGGCATGCACCACCACACCCAGCTAAATTTTTTTTTTTTTTTTGTATTTTTAATAGAGACAGGGTTCCACCATGTTGGTCAGGCTGGTCTCAAACTGCTGACTTCAGGTGATCCGCCCACCTCAGCCTCCCAGCGTGTTGGGATTACAGGCATAAGCCATTGCACCTGACCTAAATCTTTAATTTTTTGTAGAGACAGGATCTTGCTATGTTGTCCAGGCTGGTCTCAAACTCCAGAGCTCAAGCAATCCTCCTGTCTCAGCCTCCCAAAATGTTGAGAGTACAGGAATGAACCACCACACCAAGCTTGCCTCTATTTTCATTTGTCAATTATACCTCAATAAAGCCAAAGGAAAAATAAGAATCCCATCATTCTGTAGCCCTCAGCTCTACTTTTCTTTTCGCTAGCATAGTTCTTGGGCAAGCCCTCCCCAAATGACCAAAACGGCCCTCCTGCTACTCCAGAACTATATTTTACCAGCATAGCAACAAAGTAAAAAGCAAAAGCCCCTTTCCCATAAGTTCAAGCCAGTGATGTGAAGGTAAGTGTTTAACTTTCCAGAAAGAAAAAAAAAAAAAATCTGGTTTATAACATTTGCCAATTTCCATGGTATAAATACTCCCACCCTGGCCAATTTCAACCTACCAACTTGATATCACTAAACATGGAGTTGGGAAGAGATGTGCAGTAGTCCATTCTGTAGTATTTCCACCATATAGAGTCAAAACACATAAATAACTCAAGATGATAGGTAATATAAGATATAGTAAAAGATACTTACAGTAAAGTATAAGATATAGATAAGGCAGCTGTGAGTTTGAAGTATTCACCTACCTTTGTTTTAATATACTTTAATTGTAAGTTTATATAATCCAATTGTCAATAATGGCTGTGTTTAACAACTGATTGGCAAAACTTCTAGAAATTTAATAAATGGCTCTTGTGTACCAATATGAGCCAGCACACCACCAGCCCCGCAGAAATCCAGGAGGACAGCTCACAGGAACCTGATCTGGGTCACATGGCTATTTTTAGATTCATCTCTGAGTCCAAGAGGCTGTGGTGCTCTGACTGGCCCACGCTGGCCATGTGTCTGGGATTGACTTAGGCTGTAGACACATTGACTGATGATGGGAGAGAGTGGCTCCACAACAGAAAACAACAGGGGGAAGAAGCTGGGCAGGCAAAATAGCATATGTCCATTTTAATGGTGGAAACACCTCACACAGAGGTAAGTGGGACGAACACAAACTTCACTGTCCACTTTGAGAGTAAAAGAAAATGCTATTAATTATTATGCTTGTGCCACAGACATAGAGCAAGATATATGGTCACACTATGAAGAAAGAATACTAGTCCCAGGTAGAATAACTGGCTGGCAGAGCCACACACGTCAAATGAGCAGCACAGCCAGGGCTAGGGACCAGATTTTCAGATTACCAGTTCAGTACACTACATAGACCTCAATTGTAATGGTGTTCCATTTTTCTTTCTTTGGGATGGTTTTCAAATAGAAAATCCCCCTAAATGAAGGAAGAGAATATTGTTAGTGGTTGTGATCAGAACTCTTCTTTTTTAAATTATGCATTGTGCTTTTTTAGATTATGTATTATGTATCGTGCGTTTAGTGGTTTTTTGGTTTTCACTTGATTGTTTTAGAGACTGGGCCTTGCTATGTTGTCCAGGCTAGAGTGCAGTGGCTGTTCATAGGCATGGTCATAGAGCACTGTGGTCTGCAGTTCCTGGGCTCAAGTGGTCTTCCTGCTTCAGCCTCTCAAGTAGCTAGAAATACAGGCACCATGCCACTGCACCTGGTTTGCATTTAATAGTTTCTTACCCAATGTTTTAACTCACCATATATTACTTATGGAATACAGAATTTTGAGGACAATTTGACAAAACTAACAGAAGCCTTCGAATTCCATATACACTTTGACCTAACAATTTAACTTCTGTGAACTAGTTTAAGAAAATAATCACAGATGTATTCAAATATTTTACTTTAAGGATGTTCACTGTAAATTATTAATAAGAGTAAAAAAACTGGAAATAATTTAAATGGTCAATAGACAAATGGTTAGATAAATCATAATATGTCAGTCTACTAAAGAGCCATAAAAATGATGTAGACAAAGAAAAAAGAAATTAAGTCCACAACATATGATCCCATTTTTTACAGGGGCAAAACGTGTCTGAAAGGATAGGCCATACCAAAATATTAACAGTGACAATGTCTACATTGAACAAAAGTTGCTTTTGTATTTTTAAAGATTATTGCTTTTGTATCTTTTTAAAGATTATAAAATACCCAAGCCACTCAACTATTTTTTTTAACCATGCTCTGTTCATTGTAATATGTTGGCTTTCTCACTGCATTCGCCCTGGTTTAAAATAATTTCTAAACTATTTACTGGAGGTGAGTTTACCTTGTGGCAAAAATAAAAGCGAAGGAGACAGTGTTAAAAATACATCTAAAGAAAAATCCATACGTAAGTATTCAGGATAAGAAGGCTGAATTCCCTGGCCTACAACTCTACCATTTTCAACTCTGTGTGCTGACTTTTTTACTAAGTTTGCTTAAAACTGCAAACTTTGGGAAACTGTTGTAAAACAACAGAAATAGATGTCAGCTCAGGTTATTTCCAAGAATCTCCCCTGCTTTCTCATGTAAAGGATGAATTCAGAGAGCCATGGGCTTTTAAGAATCCAGCAAAGTCTCACTGAGATTTGACAGAGCCTCCAAATACAGTTTATAGAAGAGTCAAAGGGCCTAATTTTTAAATTCATATGATCAGAGGAAATTGAAGGATAAAATTAAGTAAAGAATATGAAACAGAGAGGGGAACATTACAGTAAATGTTTTTCTTTAAAGTCATTTAAAGAGAAGTTTATGAATGTAAAGGTTTAAAAACATTTCTTTCGCAAGTCACAATGACTTTTTAAGCTATCCAAACTCATCTAACTGAAGACAAAATATTTTCCAAGCAACACACATGTCCAGGAGGCCCTGAAGGTAGAAATCTACTTCCCCAGAAACATATTTATTTAACTCTTATAGCAACAGAAGGAGTGAAAGAAGAAACAAGGAAGCTTCAAGGCTCAGATTTTTAAGTTACAGCTATTGCATCAGAAAGAGGACTATACTTAGAAACTGAAAATACGGGGTTGGGTCCTGGCTCTGCAAATTACCAGCTGTAACATATATATATATATATATATATATATATATATATATATATATATATA
>NW_020257756.1:2103916-2289298 GCF_003255815.1 Theropithecus gelada
TTTTTTTTTTTTTTTTTTTTTTTTTTTTTTTTTTTTTTTTTTTGCTGGAGTCTTGCTCTGTTACCAGACTGCAATCGTGCAATGGCACGATCTCGGCTCACTGCAACGTCCTGCTCACTGCAATGTCCGACTCCCTGATTCAAGTGATTTTCCTGCCTCAGCCTTCCGAGTAGCTGGGATTACAGGCACGCGCCACCACGCCCAGCTAATTTTTGTATTATTAGTAGAGACGGGGTTTTACGATGTTGGCCAGGAAGTTCTCGATCTCCTGACCTTGTGATCTGCCGGCCTTGTCCTCCCAAAGTGCTGGGATTACAGGCGTGAGCCACCACGCCCGGCCTATTTGTCTTCTTATCACTGAGGTGTAAGAGTTCTTTATATATTCTGGTTATGAGTCCCTTCTTAGTTATATGATTTACAAATATTTCTCCAGATTTGTGGCTTTTCACTTCCTTACTGTGTCCTTTGAAGGATGAAAGTTTTTAATTTTGAAGTTCAGTCTATTAATATTTTTATCTTATTATTTGTGCTTTTGATGTTTTGCCTTAACTCAAGCCCATGAAAATTTACTTCTATGTTTTCTTTTTTTTTACTTCTATATTTTCTTGCAGAATTTTCATAGTTCTAGCTCTTACATTTATGTTTATGATCCATTTTGAGTTTATTTATTTATTTATTTTGAGACAGGGTCTCACTCTGTTACCCAGGAGTGCAGTGGAGCAATCTCGGCTCACTGCAACCTCTGCCTCGTAGGCTCAAGCCATTCTCCCACCTCAGTCTCCCAAGTAGCTGGGACTACAGGTGGGTGCCACCAAGCCCAGCTAATTTTTTTGTGTTTTCAGTAGAGATGGGGTTTCACCATTTGGCCAGGCTGGTCACGAACTCCTGACCTCAGGTGATCCTCCCACCTTGGCCTTTCAAAGGACTGGGATTACAGGCATGAGCTATTGTGCCCGACCATTTTGAATTTATTTTTGTGTATGGTATGAGGCAAAGGTCTAAATTCATTGTCTTGCATGTGGGTATCCAATTGTTCCAGCATCATTTGTTGATTAAAAACTATCCTATTCTGCGGGGCGCGGTGGCTCACTCCTGTAATCCCAGCACTTTGGGAGGCAGAGGTGGGCGGATCACCTGAGGCCTGCAGTTCGAGACCAGCTTGGCAAACATGGTGAAAACTCCGACTCTACTAATAATACAAAAATTACCCCGGCGTGATGGCAGGTGCCTCTAATCCCAGCTATTCAGGAGGCTGAGGCAGGAGAATTGCTTGAACCCAGGAGGGGTTCAGTGGAGGGGTTCAGAATTGCTGGAACCCAGAGGTTGCAGTGAGCCGAGATCACGCCACTGCACCACTCCAGCCTGGGAAACAGAGCTAGACTCTGTCTCAAACAAACAAACAAACAAACAAAAAAAAAAAAAAAACAACTATCATTTCCCTTATTGAATCACCTCAGCACTTTTGTTGAAAATCAATTTACAGTAAGTATAAGGGCTTCTATCTGGACTTGAAAAATGACATATTATATTCTAATGGTAATTAGTACTTTATTTACCTTCTATTTTATTTGTTTGTTTGGTTGGTTTTGGTTTTTGGGGGTTTTTTTGTTTGAGACTCCATGTCTTGCTCTGTCGCCCAGGCTGGAGTGCAGTGGCACAATCTCAGCTCACCGCAACTTCTGCCTCCTGGGTTCAAGTGATTCTCCTGCCTCAGCTTCCCTAGTGGCTGGGATTACAGGCATGCAGTCACCATTCCCGGCTAATTTTGTATTTTTAGTAGAGACGGGGTTCCTCCATGTTGCTCAGGCTGGTCTTGAACTGACCTCAGGTGATCTGCCCACTCGGCCTCCCAAACCTGCCTTGTTTATACGCTAGTGTTATCATGGATTTCCATTTCTGCATATTGTTTCTTGTAAGTCCAATAAATGAGGAAAGAAATTTGTATCATTGTTTTATATAGTCCACGTTTATATTTAGATCTACCCATACATTTACCACTTTTGTGCTCTTCATTCCTTCTTGCACCTGGGAACTTTCTATCTAGGGTCATTTTCTTTTTTGCCTACAGAATATCCTTTAGTACTTCCTTTAATTTGGGTCTGCTGGTGATAGACTATGTTAATTTTTGTTTGTGTAAAACATTCTTGAAGAATATTTTCACTGGTCATAAAATGTTATATTGACAATTATTACTATTATTATTATTATTAGTTCATTGAAAAAATTATTTCATTCTTTTCTGGTTTCTATCATTTTTAAAAATTTTTTTTCTTTTTTGAGACAGAGTCTGGCTCTGCTGCCCAAGCTGGAGTGCAGTAATATGATCTCCACTCACTGCAACCTCTGCCTCCTGGGTTCAAGCAATTCTCCTGCCTCAGCCTCCCCAGTAGCTAGGACTACAGGCACCCACCACCATGCCTGGCTAATGTTTTGTATTTTTAGTAGAGACAGGAATTTTACCATGTTGGCCAGGCTGGTCTCGAACTCCTGACTTTAAGTGATCTGCCTGCCAATGTGCTGAGACTACAGGCATGAGCTACTGCACCCAGCCAAAAAAAAAAAAAAAAAAATTTTTAATCTTTGGGATGTTATATTCTGGGAGCTCAGCCTTCAACTTTGTCAAAAATTCCGTGAAACTCATGCACTGAGTGCCTAATTTTGATTATAATGATGTTCATTTCTAGAGAGTTTTTTTTTTCCATATTTGCACTTGATTAAGGATAGCTGCAAACTCTTTGTCACTCTTCCAGTTGAGAGATGGGGTCCAACTGCTCCATGAACCTGGGCTGACTTTAGTGATGTGCTTGACCAATAGAATGCATTGGAAATGATGTTCTGTGATTTCCGAGGCTAGATCATAAAAAGTTTTATGATTTCTACCTGAGCTTTTTGAAATGCTTGTTGTGGAAATTCCAGCACTCGAGACGCTCTCTTTGGGATCCCAGCCATCTTGCTATAAAAGGCAAGAAACATGTAGGCACCTGAAAGTTCTAGCTGAGCTCCCAGCAGCCAGCCAACACTACTACGTGAAGCCATGCAAATGAATTATTTTGTATATCTAATCCATTTACATTGTCAGATAACTGTCACCCCAGCAGACAATTCCAAGGTTTGTAGTCAGACAGGAGAGCAGATTAGGATCAGTACTGGGTTGTACTCAGTGCTTTTCTTTCTACTCTGTTTTATGCCATCATTTTCCCATCTCATTTTTTTTTTTCTTATTGATCCCCAGAGTTTTGGAAATCCCATTTTTCTACCCCTTTTGCTGCTTTTTTTTTTTTTTTTAAAGACAGGCTCTTGCTTTGTCACCCAGGCTGGAGTGTAGTGACACAATCATAGCTCACTGCAGCCTCAACCTCTCAGGCTCAAGTGATTCTCCCACCTCAGCCTCCCAGGTAGCTGGGACTACACGTGCATGCCACCACACCTAGCTAATGTTTTCATTTTTTCTAGACATGGGGGTCTTGCTATGTTGCTCAGGCTGGTCTCAATCTCCTGGGCTAAGGCAATCCTCCCGCCTTGGTCTCTCAAAGTCCTGGGATTACAGGCATAAACCACTGCACCTAGCAAGCTGCCACTCTTATTCTTCTCTCTCTGGACATGAAAAAATCCGTTTTAAACTCTAAAGAGAGGATAAGAAATGGGGCTGAATGCATATTAATACAGTTGGAATTAATGAGAGAAAACAATGTATGCAGGATGGAAAAAAGACCATGTTTTAAGACTAAAATTTATGAAGTTATCCTGCAGAGTTAATAATAAATCACCAGGTACAGTGACTCATGCCCATAATTCCAGCACTTTGGGAGGCCAAGGTAGAAGGATTTCTTGAGGACAAGTGTTCAAGATCAGCCTGGGCAATATATTGAGACCCCATCTCTACAAAAGATAAAAACATTAGCCAGATGTGGTGGTGAGTGCCTGTAGTTCCAGCTACTCTGGAGGCTAAGGCAGGAGGATCTCTTAAGCATAGGAGTTTGAGATTGCAATGAGCTATGATCACACCACTGCACTCCAGCTTGAATGACAGAGTGAGACTCTGTCTCTTAAAAGTTTTTTTTCAGAATGATTAATAACTTATGCAAGTCTGGAAAAATAATTATGCCCATTATACTGCTATAGTTTTTTGGAAATTATTTGTCTTACCAAATATAAAAGTATATGGAAATCCTGGTGTTGGAGAGGATGATCAATACCTCTTTTAGCCTAACACTGTAATATTTTAGTATTTGTTTTTCAGGGAAACGTTATTTGACCCATTGCTTAAAGTAATAAATCAGTGAGATACAATGATAAGCAGTACTTTCTGAATTATGTATAACATCTTAAGTTTATTATTTTTGTTTTCTATGCTTAATGGGCATTAATTATACATTACTGAATATTCACTAAATGTTAATCATGCATTGGGTATTTTTCAGAAATTTTATTTTGTTGATTAGGAAATATAACATCGTTCCTTCAAATTTTGGGTGGCTAAATTATAAAACAATATGCCCTTTGTTTACTTTCAGATAACTACATATTAAGCCATTATTTTCCATATAAGCCATTATTTCCCTATTATTGCTACTTACAACACATATCCTACATTGAATGCTTACAGTGTGCCAAGAACCATTCTCAGCACTTTATTTTTTTTCTTGTTAGCTGGATATATTTCTTTTTCTTTTTCTTTTTCTTTTTGTGACAGAACACTGTTTGCAGTAGAGGAAACTGGCATTGCAGTCTGGTGGTATAATGGCTTGTTCACATAAACCAGGACACGTTCATCTTTTAGCACAAAAAGCCCTAATGGCGCATATCCTATTAAAATTCAGGACATCTCCAATATTCTCTCTCTCTGTTTTTCTTTGTCATCTTTTTTTTTTTTTTTTAAATAAACATTGTCAAGGTTTGTCCAAAAGAATGCCATGTAGGTTCTTGGCTAGCGGAAGACAATTCAGAACAGCTGTTGCACATTTGGACTGTCACCTTCTCCAGGCTGGCAGTTGATATCTTTTTTTTTTTCAACTCATTTTTACTAAAACAATTTTAAAAGTGCTCCAACTATCAGTTTTGCAAAATCTCTAAGGGAAACACAAGAGTAAGGTGCTGAGGTAAAAAACAACTGAGGTAGCTTTTTTTTCTGTGTGTTTTTCTTGTTAAAAAAAAATCTGTAAATTTAATGCTACAATAAACATATGTGTGCATGTGTCTTTATAGCAGCATGATTTATAATCCTTTGGATATATACCCAGTAATGGTATGGCTGGATCAAATGGTATTTCTAGTTCTAGATCCTTGAGGAATCACCACACTGTCTTCCACAATGGTTGAACTAGTTTACAGTCCCACCAACAGTGTAAAAATGTTCCTATTTCTCCACATCCTCTCCAGCACCTGTTGTTTCCTGACTTTTTAATGATCACCATTCTAACTGGTGTGAGATGGTATCTCATTGTGGTTTTGATTTGCATTTCTCTGATGGCGAGTGATGATGAGCATTTTTTCATGTGTCTGTTGGCTGCATAAATGTCTTCTTTTGAGAAGTGTCTGTGCATATCCTTTGCCCACTTTTTGATGGAGTTGTTTGTTTTCTGCTTGTAAATTTGTTTGAGTTCTTTGTAGATTCTGTATATTAGCCCTTTGTCAGATAAGTAGAGGGCAAAAATTTTCTCCCATTCTGTAGGTTGCCTGTTCACTCTGATGGTAGTTTCTTTTGCTGTGCAGAAGCACTTTAGTTTAATTAGATCCCATTTGTCAATTTCGGCTTTTGTTGCCATTGCTTTTGTTGTTTTAGACATGAAGTCCTTGCCCATGCCTATGTCCTGAATGGTATTGCCTAGGTTTTCTTCTAGGGTTTTTATGGTTTTAGGTCTAACATTTAAGTCTTTGATCAATCTTGAATTTATTTTTGTATAAGGTGTAAGGAAGGGATCCAGTTTATTGCAGCACTATTCACAATAGCAATGACTTGGAACAAACCCAAATGTCCATCATTGATGGAGAAATGTGGCACATACACAAGAAAGTGTGGCACATACACACCATGGAATACTATGCAACCATAAAAAAGGATGAATTCATGTCCTTTGTAGGGACATGGATGAAGCTGGAAACCATCATTCTCAGCAAACTATCGCAAGGACAGAAAACCAAACACTGCATGTTCTCACTCACAGGTGGGAATTGAACAATGAGAACACTTGGTCACAGGAAGGGGAACATCACACACCGGGGCCTGTTGTGAGGTGGAGGGAGTGGGGAGGGATAGCATTAGGAGATATACCTACTGTAAATGACGAGTTAATGGGTGCAGCACACCAACATGGCGCATGTATACATATATAACAAACCTGCACGTTGTGCACATGTACCCTAGAACTTAAAGTATAATAATAAAAAAAAAATCTGTAAATTTAATGCCCTGGGCCAACAACCTTGTATAAATTTCTACTTTCCTCCACGTTTTTTTTAAAGAAAGAAATCATTTTGCTGAATATTGATGGTTTATACACCAAAATGCAAAAGACAAAATACATTCTTTCATTGTGGAATTTTTTCTTTGTTTGGTTGATTGGTTGGTTTGATGGGTTCCTGTTTTCCTCTTCCAAAACGCTAGGACAAGTACCATTGACTCTTGTTCTTTTGAGTAACCAAGTGTAAGTTGAGGCTCGTTTGTGCGTTTTGGTTTTGTTCCTTTTGTGTGATATGATACTCAGAGCACTGCTTTGCCTGGCAGGGGGTGTGTTGGGGGTGGGTGGGGGGGGTGAGGGGGGTGCATAGATATGGGATTGAGATTGAGGGATAAGGGAGTTCAAAAGAATGGAGATGGAGAAGAAGGAGAGGGGAGGGATAAACAGAGAGAGACAGAGAATTATATAGCAGTATACAAAAAACCAGTTTAAAACCTGTGAAGCACGCCTGTAATCCCAGCACTTTGGGAGGCCGAGGCGGGGGGATCACGAGGTCCGGAGATCAAGAGCATCCTGGCTAACACGGTGAAACCCTGTCTCTACTAAACACACACACACACACACACACACACACACACACACACACACACACAGCCGGGCATGGTGGCAGGCGCCTGTAGTCCCTGCTACTAGGGAGGCTGAGGCAGGAGAATGGCGCGAACCCAGGAGGCGGAGCTTGTAGTGAGCCGAGATCGCGCCACTGCACTCCAGCCTGGGAGACAGAGCGAGACTCCGTTTAAAAAACAAACAAACAAACAAACAAACAAAAAACAAAAAAACCCTGTGAGAAATGGGTGTATGAGCTAGACACTCAGGAGGAGTGACAGAGATTCCCCTTCAAGGAGACGGCGGTATCCCTTCTGTTGATGTACACAGTTGATCCAGAACTGCTGTGAGTGTCCTTTCGACGAGATTTCCCTCTGGGTGAATTTTGTGTGGGTGGCCTCGAAGCTCTCTACACCGTGAGACCCTACAAAGACTTTATTCTTTAAAGTCTAGAAAAGCCTGCTTTGTCTTTAAAAAGAAAAAAAAAGTAATAAATGGGCCCGGCGCGGTGGCTCAAGCCTGTAATCCTAGCACTTTGGGAGGCCGAGACGGGCGGATCACGAGATCAGGAGACGGAGACCATCCTGGCTAACACGGTGAAACCCCGTCTCTACTAAAAAAAAATACGAAAAACTAGGCGGGCGCCTGTAGTCCCAGCTACTCCGGAGGCTGAGGCAGCGTAAACCCGAGAGGCAGAGTTTGCAGTGAGCTGAGATCTGGCCACTGCACTCCAGCCCGGGCGACAGAGCGAGTCTCCGTCTCAAAAAAAATAAAATTAAATTAAAAAAGTAATAAATGACTAAAAATTGGAGTTAGTTGAGTTATTTGATATATTATTTCTAAAATATATGACCACTGCAGGCACCCTGTGTAACCCGGAGGACACATGTCTTAACATCTTCCCCTTCTAATATGTATACACATGTACAGAGACTATTTGCCACAAAAAAGGGTGTGCATTTTGCTTGGCTTTGAACACGTTCACCTTTGTTAGTTCAACTAAAAGGGATAGCGTCGTGGGAGTTAAGGAGAGATCCGAGTGGATGGTGAAGTGGATGGTGAAGCCTGCAGAAGCCCTGCGGAGCGGGAGGCGGCCCGGTGGTTCTGGCAAACCTGACTGACCTTCCCCAGCCCTCCTCGGCCCCTGGGATTGTCAGGGCCTCTGCAGAGTCCCTGGCCGCCTCCGTAGACTTCTCATTCCTCAGATGGTCTTTGGTTTGCTCTTGATCTGGCTGGCTGTGTTTGGTCCCATTCTGTCAGGTGTTGGAAGGGCTCCATTCATCCGTTGTTTTGCTGGTGCCTGTGGGAGCCTCGCTGCGCTGTGAGGCGACTCCCTGAGGGTATTTCTGCTCCTGCTGCTTCACCTGTTGTACAGTTCCCCTGATCTTGCGCTGTGCAGTCTGGCACAGAAGTGCCCGATAATTCTGATGATCACTTCCTCCTTTTCATCCGGTGTTTGGTCAGGAGGCAAGATGACTTCTGCACTGGTTAAGTTCTGCAGTTCACTCACAGTCTTGCCACCTTTGCCAATCACCCGGCCAGCTGTGGAAGAGGGCACTCTGACATGGGCTTCCAGCTTCACTTCTTCCTTGGGGTTAAAAAAGTTTTCTTCTTTCACTTTCCCAAAGATCCATCCCTCCCCCTGAACTGGGCTTCCGGTGGCCCGGTGATGATGACGATCCTTTCGCTGACGTCTGGGCCTTCCACAGGGGCGAACTTGATGGAGGCTCCAGCGAATCTCGCCAGCTGTTTGATGTGTGCCCCTTTCTTCCCGATGATGGTGCCCACACTTTGGGTTGGGATGAAGAGATTCACAATCTCCTGCTCTGGATAAGAGTGATGATGCGGGAACGGGCCAAACTGATGAGGAGGGTACAGGTGGAGAAGTATCCGGAGTGGGTATTAACAGCAAGCATATCATTTTCGAAGGCCTCACGCAACTTCTTCACAATCTCTATCTCAGCACTGGCACAGGCCTCAAATGTGCCCTTCACAGTGACGGTTCCGGGTTGTATATGCTCAAATCCTGCTAAGATGAGATTGTTATCTTGGTCCCTGTTTCATGTTCCTTTTTCTTCCCATTTCAGCCTTCTTTTCCAAACAGTCTTCCAACCAAGCCATTGTGGGCCGAGATTTTCTCCAGCTAGTTTGGCCTCATCTGCCTCTTTCTGCATGATTTCAAGAATCACACGGCATGCTTCCGAAGTCTCCTTTGGGGTGGCATGGATGGTGACAGGCTTCTCTGCAGCTCCAGAGCTCTCTTTTCTATAGATGTCTACCTGGGACTGGGTCTGCTTAGTGATGTTCTTTATGGTCAAGCCCTCCTTTCCGATGACGGCACCAACAAACTTTGTGGGGACCAGGATCCGCAGCGGGAAATCGATCTGTCTGGCCTGAGAAGAGCCCCCAGGGGGGTGGCCTTGCTCCCAGGAAGAGAGGTCCCCAGGCTTGGCTCGCTGAGGCGGCGAAGGGGAGCTCACCTCTTCATCCGGGATGTAGGAAATCTTGAAGGAGTAGTTCTCAAACTGATGCCTGCTTAGCTTCTCCATGGCTATTTTTGCTTCTTCTCTTGTTGCAAATGTGACGTTGACAACGGCGGTTTCTGTGTCTGTGTTGACTTGTTCCACATTCTCCACCGTCCCATATTGAGCCAAAAGTCCATCCAACACCTCCCACTTCAGGAGAGGAGGGATATTTCGAATCTGAATGTTCCTGCTCCTTAGCTTTTTAGAGACTGAATAATCAACTTCCATGATTTTCCCATGCAATTACACTTGAGCCGAGAGAGTCTCGATGGCGCGGATGGCCCAGGTCTGGTCCCGGTAGTCTACGAAGGCGTAGCCGGACTTGAGCAGGACCTGTCCCACCAGGGGCAGCTTCCTGTCCCCAAAGAGCTGCAGGAGGTCGTCGGCGGTGACGGCGGGGCTCGGGTTCCCGATGAAAAGCTTGTTCATCATCCGTCTCTTCCCCCAGAGCCCGCGGCTCTCCCGGCCCGGTACCCGGCGCTCCTCGCCCCCTCCGCTGCCCTGGTCTCTCCTCCTCCTCCTCCGCCCCGCCTCCCCGCCTCCCCGCCCTCCGCCCTCCCGCCACCCACCCCCACCCTCAGCCTGGCTCCCCGCTCAAAGCACTTTAAATGTGTTTTCTACTTTAATCTTTACAAGAATTGAATGAGGTATGTCCATTTTACAAATGAGGAAACAAAGTCACAGAGACGTTAAGTCATCTACATGTTTTATGGCTGCAAAATCAGATGACGCTTAAGTTTATGCAGAATCAGTCTAAATAACTCACCTTATTTAAACTGTATGAATTAGATTTATCTTACTAGTCTCTTTTTCTAATTTTTTTTTTTTTTAAATTAAGGGAATCACAATTAACTTCAGTACAAATGCCAGATGCTGTTACTCAGAGGTGATGATAACTTTAAAGATTAAAGATTAAATTGGCAGGGCGCGGTGGCTCACGCCTGTAATCCCAACACTTTGGGAGGCCGAGACGGGCGGATCACAAGGTCAGGAGATCGAGACCATCCTGGCTAACATGGTGAAACCCCGTTTCTACTAAAAATACAAAAAATTAGCCGGGCGTGGTGGCGGGCGCCTGTAGTCCCAGCTACTCGGGAGGCTGAGGCAGGAGAATGGCGTAAACCTGGGAGGGGGAGCTTGCAGTGAGCCGAGATCGCGCCACTGCACTCCAGCCTGGGCGACAGAGCAAGGCTCTGTCTCAAAAAAAAAAAAAAAAAGATTAAATTGACTTACTGTGAAAGTTTAGCCAACCAAAAATTCCAGAATAAATGAAAAAATATCTAGTAACCCTGATACAATCTTACTGGACTAATCTTTTAAAACCTGTATTTTCATCTTCAACACAAACATCAGGACTTCTAAAGTTGGACTTAAATGTCTTATGCCTGCAGTATTAGATGATGATCTCAGAATAAGTTTTCCCAACATTCTGTACTTGTCTTATACTGTCAAAAACATGATAATTCATTTTAAAAATCTTTGCTCATAAAGATATCTATCTATATTTTCTTTCATAACCATGTTTATATAGAACATAAAAATGCAGATAGTTTGGCCAAACTACCTGTATTTGAGTTTTGGTCAAACTATTTGTATTTTTATGTTCTATATTGTCTAAATGATAGCTTAGCCTGGAAAAATGTCAAGCCATTACCTTTGCCTCCTTATATTTCATTTTATTTATTTATTTATTCATTCATTCATTCATTTTGAGTCAGAGTCTTGCTTTGTTACCCAGGCTGGAGTGCAATCATAGCTCACTGCAGCCTCGAACTCCTGGGCTCAAGTGATGCTTTTGCCTCAGCCTCCCAAATAGCTCGGACTACAGGCATGTGCCACCATGCCCAACTGATTTTTTTTTTTTTTTTAAATATAGAAAGGGGAGTCTGGCTAGGTTGCCACAGCTGGTCTTGAACCCTTGGCTTCAAGCAATCCTCCAGCCTTGGCCTCCTAAAGTGCTGCAATTACAGGCATGAGCCACCATGTCTGGCCTGTCTCCTTTTAAATAGAAAAAATATATATATGTATTTGCATGCCTTCACTTAGTTCTCATCTGATAAACCCAAAAATGTGCTTTAGATAAGGTATGTTCTCTCTACCATACCGCTTGAAATCAAAGACTCAAATTGCAGAAACACATATACATCAAATTATGAACTGTGTTTGTCTTTAAAATATCCTTTGGAAAAAATCTTTACTTGAAGAGGCTAGAGAGATGATGATTCATGCTATAATTTTATCTCATGAAACTCTAGCAAATTTCTTTGGCTAACATCCCAGTCAAATTCTAAATATGACTTAATTCTACATGGAACATAGCTGTCAAACTCTGTATTCATTTTAAGTTTCTTAAATCTATACCCAAGTACTGTATTTGACCGCCCGTAGCCACCAATTTCAGAGAAAACAGTTTAAAATCACTCTTAAAATTTTAAGTTCTAAGTAGTCAATCACTTTTTGCTACAGTTCTGGGAGATAAAATTATTATATCAAGCACTATATAAATTTCACTTTTCATTCAATTTTATACATTTCTGTGTCTAGCATACAGATTTTTCTTTCATAATAATAGCAAAACAAAGAAAAATAACCAATTTGAGAGCCTACTATGTGCCATGTACATTACATACATTATTGTCAATCAGCTTCACAATCTTGGAAGACAGTTGTTGCCCATGGGCAAAGGTAGTACTCTTTGTTCTATTCCTTTGTCCTTTGACTCAATCTGCAAGGAGCAGTTTTCTATGGTTTGATTTGGTTTGGTTAATGATCATTGCATGATCTGCAGCTAGCAGCTTGGTGCATGGCCATTTATCAAATGCCCTAAGAAGACTGGTATGGCAATAAGAGCTAGTGCTATATTTTCAAAACTGAATTTGACTCTTTCCCTTCTTTTCAATTCTGTACCCATGTGGATATGGAAGGAACACTTAGGACTTGGTAGAAGTCTAAACCACTTCCCTTTTCTCTGTTCTCTCTCTCTCTCTTTTTTTTTTCCCCTCACAAACCTAGTGTCTTGCCCTGACACAGGAAGGTCTGGGATAGATACCTTTATGCTCAATGAACAACTTTTGGCTCATATTTGTCCCTTGTTCTCTAGATCTGGCAGATGTTCTTTTCATACCACTGGAAAGGCAAATTTCAAAACTTGAGGGTGAATGAGGTGATGAGGCAGGAAGGAGAGACTAGATGTGCCATTTGACTTGCTTTGGGTGTTGGCGTTTGTAGCCTCCAACCTAAGGAAGTGGAATTCTACACTTCTTCTGGACCAGCTCTCTGGAGTTTTGCATTAGGGTTTGGAGCCAAAGATACAACTAACAATGAAATATGACTTTGTCTTGATTTGCCCCATTGTGCAATAGCTTCCTCAACACTGTCACAGAAAGGAGTGACAGGCCCAAGACTAATTCAGACATTCCTGGCCAAATACCATTCAGCACCATCTTGATGCTAATCCATTTTTATAATTTTAACATATAATAGCAAAGATCAGCCGGGTGCTGTGGTTCATGTCTGCAATCCCAGCACTGAGGGAGGCCAAGTTAGGAGGATAACTTGAGCCCAGGAGTTTGAGACCAGCCTGGGCAACATAGTGAGATCCCGTCTCTACAAAAAATTTAAAAAATTAGCCAAATGTGGTGGTGTGCACCTGTAGTTCCAGCTACTCAGGAGGCTGAGGTAGGAGGATCAACTGAGCCTGGGAGGTTGAGGATGCAGTGAGTCATGACAGTGCCATTGCACTCCAGCCTGGGCAACAAAGCGAGACCTAGTCCCCAAAAAAATTGCAGGCTGGGTGCAGTGATTCACACCTATAATCCCAGCTCTTTGGGAGGCTGAGGTGGCAGATCACTTGAGGTCAGGTGTTCAAGACCAGCCTGGCCAACATGGTGAAACCTCATCTCTACTAAACATACAAAAATTAGTCAGGCATGCTGGCAGATGCCTGTAATCCCAGCTACTCAGGAGGCTGAGGTATGAGAATCACTTGAATCTGGGAAGCGGAGTTTGCAGTGAGCTGAGATTACCCCATTGTACTCCAGCCTGGGTAACAGAGTGAGACTCCGCCTCAAAAAAAAAAATTACAAAAGCATGTACTATGTGCTAGGCTCTGTTGTGACTGCTTTAATAATGCCACAACAAACACATTGAAATTAACACAGGAAAAAAAAACTGTGCTGAATGTTGGCAGTAATGAAAGAGTTAAAATATATGAAATTTTATAATTTCCCTGTAAGGGTACAGGTCTCCTTAGTGCTGCTATGAACAGTTTTAGCTCTTAGCTGAGACCAAATCTGCAAATTATAGAAATGACTTAGCTTCACATATGGTGTCATTAATTACTTGAAGAAAAAATATTGAGACTTTTTCTCCTGAATTTCTGTCTTTTAATTAATGGGTCTATCATTCCACATTTGTTTTTGTGAAATAACAACTTCAAATTATTTCAAAAAGGCTGCTTCAGCTTGCATTCGTTTAGTAAATTAAACACTATCTTCCATGGGTATTCAGCGTTCATGGTAAAAAATGTGAAGGATGGGAACTGAGTGAAGAAACATTACTTTCTATCCAATCCCATAGCAAGATTCTTACTTGAAGGCCATAATACAAGGTTGTCAGCCAGCTTCAACTAACAAGCCTACAAATAAAATCATTTTTAGAAGATGGGAGGTCAGAGGGGCTGATAAACCAGCTGACGGTGTTCTAACGTGGCTCCCCTTATCTTGTGCTACATGATGAATCAAAGTTTCTGCAGACAGTTAGGGAAGAGCCAAAACAAAAGCAGGACAAATGTTGAAACCAGATTCAGAGGAGGGTACAAGCAGGTCAATGAGACCTAGTAAAATAAAGCAGAAGCAGAATCAGAGATTGGCCAAGGACAGAAGCCAAGTTGCACAATGACACAGTAAAAACTAGTGGAGATAAATAGAAAAGGCAGAGTCCTTAAAGATAATTAAGATTTAGATCAGCTTGAGCTAAAAGAAGTAAATCAAGGGAGAGCCGAATAGAGGTCTCTATGAAATCCAACAAAGATGTGCTATGTAGCAGGCCCAGTTTTGGTCCATAAAGCCTCATAGATGTTCCTCCACTAATTTTAAAGGTTGCAGACATGGCATTTGACAGAAGCTAAGGTCACGTCACTTGGTTTTGTTCTCAAAATATGAACATCACCCTTCTGTCTCTTAAGTGCATTCAGGTGGTTGCAAAAGGCACTGAGCCAGAAAGCATAAGAATGGATGTAAATCTGTCTCTGCTAATATGAAACAATTCGAGGTACATGACAAACCGCATTAAATCAGCAAAGCTTTATTTGTATCCTGATACTAAGAGCAGGAATTGGCCCATTTGCAAAGGTTCTGCTAATTGGCTTCTTTTTTTTTTTTTTTTTTTTTGAGACGGCGTTTTCTCATTGCCCAGGCTGGAGTGCAATGGTGCAATCTCGGCTCACAGCAACCTCCACCTCCCAGGTTCAAATGATTCTCCTGCCTCAGCCTCCTGAGTAGCTAGGATTACAGGCATGCACCACCACCCCCGGCTAATTTTCTATTTTTAGTAGAGACAGGGTTTCTCCATGTTGGTCAGGCTGGTCTCGAACTCCTGACCTCACATGATCCGCCTGCCTTGGCCTCCCAAAGTGCTGGGATTACAGGCGCGAGCCACTGCGCCAGCCTTAATTGGCTCTTTTTAAATGTAGAAAAACAGTTATCATCATTCTGGGATCATTGGGATTATTGGTTCTGCCTTCAGATAAGCAGAATAAACAAGCCTCAGTTCCGATGGAAACTACTTGTGTTGCATTCTTCCACACTAGGCTCTCACAGCCAATTCTAATTGGTTATTTGCTTTTCTCCTGTGTCTGTATCTTCACATCTACCTAGGCCAATGGACAGCTCCTGAGAATATTGTCACTTAAGATGTTTCCAAAAACTATTTGCCCTACGTTAGCAGAGCTCATCAGCTCACTTGCAGATAGGGTTGTCCGTTGGATTTAGTTTTTGCTTTCATTTCAGGAAGGGGTCAAGTAGCTTCGATAGACCTTTTAAAAAGTATAAGTGATATATCTACTTAAATATATTCCTACTTTAGTAAACTTAATATCAGGGGTAGGAGGGACAAGTACATACCCAGCCAACTGATTTCACATGATCTTGCCACTAACTATTATTATATAGGAAAGTAAAGGCATTATACTTAATCTTTTTTATTTATTTTTTTGAGATACAATCATAGCTCACTGCAGCCTCGACCCCCCAGGCTCAAGTGATCCTCACACTTCAGCCTCCCTAGTAGCTGGGACTATAGGCATGTACCACCACACCCAGCTGCATTACACTTTGTCTAGTCTTCTCTTTAACGGTTATATACATTGACCTGCACCCACCATTTTATTCTTGAGATTGCAGTGATAGGAAAGTAAGATAAGAAAGGACTGAGGATAAACTGAGAAATGGAATGAATGAGAGAGTCATTCATAACTTATTCAGATTTAAGTATTGGGTTATTGATTTATATATAGTCTAGTTCTCCCACATAGAAACTATAGCCATAGCTGACATAAATAATTTTTTTATTGCTGTATGTGATTATACTTCACTTGTCTAAAAGACATTGGTCCAACAACTTCTCTTCTCTATAATATGACCAAGAAGTAGGAAATAAGGGGGATCACTGTGATAAATGAGAAGTAATATTTCTCCACTAATGCTCATGAACTTGGCCGAAAAGACAGCCCTTTGGATTTCCAGTCAGTCCCTGTTTTCCCTGCCTGTAGAAGTAACATGGAAGTAACAGATTTGAAAGGAGGACAAGGCAGGTGGTAGCAAGCACGATGGTAGCATAAGAAGTGGCAGTGGATGGCCAGGCATAGTGGCTTATGCCTGTAATCCCAGCACTTTGGGAGGCTGAAGTGGATGGACTACTTGAGTCAAGAATTCAAGACCAGCCTAACATGGTGAAACCCCATCTCTACTAAAAATACAAAAATTAGCCAGGTGTGGCGGTGCACATCTGCAATCCCAGCTACTCAGGAGGCTGAGGCAGGAGAATCGCTTGGACCCGGGAGGTGGAGGTTGCAGTGAGCCGAGATTGCATCACTGCACTCTAGCTTGAGTGACAGAGTAAGACTCCGTCTCAAAAAAAAAAAAAAAAAAAAAAAAAAAAGTGGCAGTGGTCAACTGGACAATGAAGGAAGTAACAGAGAAAATGTAAAAGCAGATTGAAGACCTTACAAAATTTAGGCTTCTGGGCCTATCTGTTATATGGACAAGCACATCTACATATTCAAATAAATGGAATATCTTTTACAGGCTACTAAGGAGTTTGGATAAATAATTAGAAATTATTAAGGACATCTAAGCACTAGCATAGCACTAAATTTTAGTTTTGAGCAGCCAGACAAGAAATATTTAGAAAGAACCCTATCACCTGGGTCAGTGCCAGGGCTATGGAAGTTAACAAGGTACATTCCCTATCCTCCTGGGATTTATAACGTGGAGGAGACATTACTGAGGGAGTAAAAAAATGATAGAACAGGCAGAAGAATGACTAGAATACAAAAGGAATGAAAGTGACCAGACCTAGGGCCTCACTGGATGTGGATGGTGACAGAAAGTCAAGATTCTGGGATGAATCTTGATTTCCCACACAGGCAGTTGGGTAGGTCGTTGCTGTTAACCAGGAAACAAAAAGCAAGAAGACAAATATATTAGAGAGAAAGGAGGAGTTCACTTTTGAGACGTTTGTGGGATAGCCAGAAGTCAGAAATATGTTTCTAACTTTTGGCTGTCCCACAAACGTCTCAAAGTGAAAATTATTTGGCATTCTAATGTATTTGTGATAATGGAAGCTGTAGGTGAAGATGAGAATACTGTATAAAGATCAAGAAGAATAAGAACTATAGGAACTTAAAAACCATCTACTTTTAAAATATGGGTAGATTAAGAGGAGCTAGGAAAGAGTATGGAAAAGGATTTGATCTTAGGAATAGTAATAAAATCAGGAGAGAGTGCTGTTATGAAAGGTAAGTAAAGGGTCGAATAAGGTGAGTAGTGACAAGTGATTTTTGGATTTGTCAATAAGAACATCTTTAGTAATTGTTGAAAGGGGAAAACCAAATCTGAAGGTTTGAAAAGTGGGGAGTGTTTATTTAGGGAAAGTTGAATCTCTGGGTTAAAGAAAAAAGAAAAGTGAAGAAAGTTGACAGAATGGAGAGAGCAAGCATAGATTTTTTTCGAGAGGCCTGGCCTTGAAGGCATGGTAGACAGCCTTTAGGATGGCTCCCAGTGATCCCTGACACCTGGTTTTCATGCCTTTGTGCAATATCCTCCCGTTGAGTGTGGGCTGGACTTAGTGACTTGCTTCTAAAGAATGGACTACAGGCCGGGCGCGGTGGCTTACGCCTGTAATCCCAGCACTTTGGGAGGCTGAGGCGGGCGGATCACGAGATCAGGAGATCAAGACCATCCTGACTAACACAGTGAAACCCCGTCTCTACTAAAAATACAAAAATTAGCTGTGTATGGTGGCGGGCACCTGTAGTCTCAGCTACTCAGGAGACTGAGGCAGGAGAATGGCGTGAACCCGGGAGGCAAAGGGTGCAGTGAGCCGAGATCGAGTCACTGCACTCCAGCCTGGGTGACAGAGCGCGACTCCATCTCAAAAAAAAAAAAAAAAAAAAAGAATAGACGAATAGATAAGATGTCACTTCCGAGGGTTACAGAAGACTAGATTCCATCTTGCTTGCCCTTTCATACAGTCTCTGCTCACTCAGATGGAAGCCAGCTGCCACATTGTGAGCTGCCCTAGAGAGACCCACATGGCAAAGAAGTGATGGAAAATTCCAGTTAATAGCCAGTAAGGAACTAAGGCCCTCAGTTCAACAACCTGCAAGGAATTGAGTTCTGCCAACAACCAGATGAATGAGTTCAGAAATGGTTCCTCCCTCAGACAAATTTGAAATGACTATACCCCCAGCTGACATCCTGATTGCAGTCTTGTAAGAGACTCCAAGGTGGAGTACCTAGCTAAGGCACACCCAGAATCTTTTTTTTTTTTTCAGCTTCCATCTTTTTAGACATGTTTTATTTATTTATTTTCTATTTTATTTATTTTTTTGAGACAGTCTCATTCCGTCGCCCAGGCTGGAGTACAGTGGCGCAATCTTGGCTCACTGCCACCTCCTCCATCCCCTGGGTTCAAATGATTTTCACACCTCAGGCTTCGGAGTAGCTGGGATTACAGGCATGCACCATCTCATCCGGCTGATTTTTGTATTTTTGGTAGAAACATGGTTCGCTGTGTTGGCCATAATAGTCTCAACCTTTTGACCTCAAGTGATCCCCCTGCCTTGGCCTCCCAGAGTGCTGGGATTACAGGTGTGAGCCCGCACCCAGCTGACACCAGATTCTTGATCTACAGAAACTTATTTTCAGCTAAGCTTTAGGGTAATTTGTAATGCAGCAATGGATAAATTGAAAATGCAGCTATGAAAGTGAATGGAGGTGGGAACTGAATCCAAATGGTAAGGTGTGAGACTGGGTGATGACTTTAGAAAATGTTTTGGAGAAAGGCTTTTTTTTTTTTTTTTTTTTAAATTATACTTTAAGTTGTGAGATGTATGTGCAGAATGTGGAGGTTTGTTACATAGGTATACATGTGTCATGGTGGTTTGCTGCACCCATCATCCCATCACCTAGGTTTTAAGCCCCTCATGCATTAGGTATTTGTCCTAATGCTCTCCCTCCCCTCGCCCCGCACCCCCTGACAGGCCCCAGTGTGTGACATTCCCTTCCCTGTGTCCGTGTGTTCTCATTGTTCAACTCCCACTTACGAGTAAGAGCATGTGGTGTTTGGTTTTCTGTTCCTGTATTAGTTTGCTGAGAATGATGCTTTCCAGCTTCATCCATGTCCCTGCAAAGGACATTAACTCATTCTTTTTTTATGGCTGCATAGTGTTCTGTGGTGTATATGTGCCACATTTTCTTTATCCAGTCTATCATTGATGGGCATTTGGGTTGGTTCAAAGTCTTTGCTATTATAAATAGTGCTGCAATAAACACACATGTGCATGTGTCTTTATAGTAGAATGATTCATAATCCTTTGGGTATATACCCAGTAATGGGAGGGCTGGGTCAAATGGTATTTCTGGTTCTAGATCCTTGAGGAATCGCCACACTGTCTTCCACAATGGTTGAAGTAATTTACACTCCCATCAACAGTGTAAAAGTGTTCCTATTTTGGAGAAAGACTTTTTAAGATAAGACAAATTCAAACATTTTATATCCTGAAAAGCCATTAGAGAATTTGAAAATAAAGCAAGGAGAAAGGATAATTGGTAGAGCAAAAGGAGATAAGGGAATGTCAAATAACAGCCTTTCTACTCTAAATGTGGTCTATGAACCACTAGCATCAGCATCATGTGTTGGAAATGCACAATCTCAGGCCCCACCCTAGACCTACTGAATCAAAATCTGCATTTTAATAAGAACCACTAGTAATGCCTGCAGACTGACTCAGAACACAAGTGAACAGAATAGATTCATCCAGGCGGAAATAATCTCTACCCGAGGCAAGAGGGAATAGGGAAGGAGATGGAGATATTAATACATTTGTAGATAGAACTGAGAAGGAGAGAACTTGGTGACAAAAACTGCTTGCCTCCCTCCCTCCCTCCCTCCCTTCCTTCCTTCCTTCCTCTCTTTCTCTCTTTCTTTCTTTTTTTTTTGACAGGGTCTTGCTCTGTTGCCCAGGTGGGAGTGCAGTGGCGCAATCATGAGTCACTACAGCCTCAGCCTCCCAGGCTCAAGATTCTCCCACCTAAGCCTCCCAAATAGCTTGGACTACAGGCACACACTACTATGCCAGGCTAGGTTTTTGGATTTTTTTTTGTAGAGACAGGGTTTTTTCATGTTGCTCAGGCTGGTCTTGAACTTCTGGTCTCAAGCGATCTGCCTGTGTCAGACTCTCAACGTGCTGGGATTATAGGCATGAGCCACTGTGCCCAGCCACTTCAGTGCTTTCTATGAAGTACAAATTCATTCAGGGCACAGAGCTTGAAATGAGTGGGAAAAAATTACAATAGCTATGAAAGTGAATGGAGGAGGGAACAGATCCAATAATATATATAAATGTCTGCAAATAATTACTAGGAGTACAGCTGAGTTTGGAGACTAGGAATTTGCCAGGTGTGGGATTAAATAATTTTTTTTTCTTTTAGTGTTGTACAGCAGCCCGCATGTAGACTAGAAAAGGCAGATTGCAGAATTAATGCAAGGATGAGATACAGTGAATTCTGGAAATGGGATAGTAAGTCGAAATGCACTAGAGCATCTTGGATAGAAAAGAAAGAAGTTGAGTCCAAGTTGAGGAAAAACAGATTTATTAGGCTGGCAGATAAGAAGTAAAAATGGGGAAAGGGTAAGAATCCTGGAAAATTAGGAAGGCATTTTCAGAAATCAGAGTAAAATAAGATTTCAGAGGTAAAATGGTTATTTAAATCCTCCAGCATCTCCTTCGTTTTTTTAAAAACACATCTCATGAGCAGTAACACCCTCCATTTTTAAATCTCTAGAAATAACAACAGATACGGAAATTGTAACCATATTATTTAACATGCTCAATCCAAGGGTTGTAATTGATGAACTAGCTTTATGTGGTTTACTACTATCCCTTTAACATTTATTAAATGAGGACAGTAGTTTTGCTGCCCCCTTGAGAGCTCCAAGAGGCCCCCAGGACTTTTTAGGTATCCCTTAGAAAATAGACAGTTTTATGCTCACTTTAAGTTGCAAAACACAGTCCGAATATGGAAATTAGCATCTCCAGTTTTTTGGTAAGAATTATAATCTAAAGTTGATTTAGAATGAAATCTTCACTCTTACCGTTAGAATCAACTTCAGGCCAGCCTCCCCTACACCTGGAAGAGGAGATGTGATGAGTTTCTTTTCTCTATTTGTTTCTTCTCCCTCAGCTTGATACTCATAGCTTCTGGCCCCTTGAGAGTTGAGGTATAAGGAGAGATGAAAGGAGAGGGGGTGCGGAGAGTTCTTATGTGACTGATAGCACTCTAGGATGACACTATGCTCTCTAGGCTTGCAAGTATTTAAAGCAGATTCTCTCGCAGGTATGTTTTTAGGTTCTTAGGTTTATGTTTACTCAACTGCCTGTGCTATGATGAAATCGTTTTCCTCAGTGGCCATTGCTGCTTCTGTAAATTCTCAGTCCACTCACACAGACCATCTCTTGGGGCTGGGGGAGAACCTCCTTTACCTTTGACAGAAGCCCTCCCAGGCCAGAACACTTTTTCTTTTGTTTGTTTGTTTGTTTTGTTTTATTTGGCGGAGTCTTGTTCTGTCACCCAGGCTGGAGTGCAGTGGTGCGATCTCGGCTCACTGCAACCTCCGCCTCCCGAGTTCAATCTATCCTCCTGCCTCAGCCTCCCGAGTAGCTGTGCACCACCATGCTCGGCTAATTTTTGTATTTTTAGTAGAGACAAGGTTTCACCATGTTGGTTGCGAACTCCTGACCTCAAGTGATCTGCCCACCTTGGCCTCCCAAAGTGCTGGAATTACAGGTGTGAGCCACCGTGCCCGGCCACCAGAGCACTTTTTAAGTGACCCTCGGCTGATAATTCTCCCAAGGGCTCCACACCTCATCCCTGATAGTCATGCACCTTTGGCTTCTGTCAGAGGGGAATGTAGTTACTTCTCCAAGCAGAAGCATCTCTCTTGCATCTCTGCCCTGCCTCCTCAGCCAGTTGCTATAGGTTCTCATCTTTCAATTCCTCAGGCCTATCAAACACCAAGCCACCATTTAGTGTTGTTATAAAGGAACCTGAGGCTGGGTAAAGAAGAAGAGTTTATTTGGTTCACAGTTCTGCTGGCTAGAAGACTGGGCATCCAGCAAAAGCCTCAGGCCACTTCCACTCATGGCAGAAGGTGAAGGGGAGCTGGCACTGTAGAGATCACATAGAGAGAGAAGGAAGAGAGAGGGCAGGGTGAGGAGGGAGTGGGGTGCGGTGCCAGGTTCATTTTAACAACCGGTTCTTGCTGGAACTAATATAATGAGAACTCGCTCATTACCACAAGGATGACACCAAGACATTCATGAGGGATCCTTCCCTGTGACCAAAACACTGTACATTAGGCCCCATCTCTAACACTGAGGATAAAATTTCAGTATGAGGTTTGGGGGGGACAAATATCCAAACTATAGCGACATTCATAGCAACATTATTCATAATAGCCAAGAATTGGGAAAAAATCCAAATATCCATCAGTTGATGAATAAACAAGAATGGTATATCCATACTGAATCCTATTCAGCAATAAACAGGAGTGAATGACTGATATAGCCAATGACATGGATGAACCTCAAATGACTATGCTAAGGCCAGACGTGTGGCTCATGCCTGTAATCTCAGCACTTTGGGAGGCCGAGGCAAGTGGGCCAACTGGGGTCAGGAGCTCGAGACCAGCCTGATCAAAATGGTGAAACCCCGTCTCTACTAAAAATGCAAAAAATTAGCCGGACGCGGTGGCATGTGCCTGTAATCCCAGCTACTTTAAAGGCAGAGGCAGGAGAATTGCTTGAACCGGGAAGGCAGAGGTTGCAGTAAGCTGAGATTGCACCATTGCACTCCAGCCTGGGCAACAAGAGCGAAACTCTGTCTCAAAAAAAAAAAAAAAAATTATTATGCTAAATGAGAGAAGCTAGATACAAATGAGTATACGTCGTATGACTGCACTTATGTGAAATTTCTAGAAAAAGCAAAACTGTAGAGACGGAAAGAAAATCAGTGTGTGCTTAAGATTGAGCAGAGGGCAGACTGAACATGAACACAAAGAAACTTCAGAGGACAATGGAAGAGTTCTAAAAGTGAATTGTAGTGATGGTTGTGCAACTGTATAAACGTAGTAAAAATCATCGAAGAATAATCCACTTACAATGAGTAAATCATACAACATATAATTATACCTCAATAAAACTGTGAAGAAAAACCTTATTGGTTACTACTAAAACAGAAATAGAATCTATAACCCCTAAACAGTTAAAATAAAAATCAAATTAATAGATTTAACTACTCTAACAAAAAGTGAAATAGGGAGAAAAACAATAAAAGAAAAACACACATAGTAAATGCAAAATAAAGTGGTAAGCCTGGGCGCAGTGGCTCACGCCTGTAACCTCAGCACTTCAGGAGGCCAAGGCAGGCAGATCACTTGAGGCCAGGAGTTTGAGACCAGCGTGGCCAACATGGCAAAAACCCATCTCTACTAATAATACAAAAATTAGCAGGCATGGTGGCACACACCTGTAATCCCGGCTACTCAGGAGACTGAGGCAGGAGAATCCTTTGAACCCAGGAGGCGGAGGTTGCAGTGAACCGAGATCGCGCTATTGTACTCCAGCCTGGGTGACAGATCATAACTCCATCTCAAAATAAATAAATAAAGTGGTAAGATTTGTCCACACTTATCATAACTGCAAACATTTTAAATAAATATTTGCTGATTTTAAAAAATCTTTTAAAAATTAACTTTATACTGAATTTCTAAGATATATCTTTATTTTAAAAACATCACAGATTGGAGCTCAAGGAGATGGCACAGCCCAGAATGTGGCTTTGAGAACGGGCTGTTGGAATGATTGAAGGAAGTCAAGAAACTTCAAGATCAAGACTGAATATCAGGCCGGGCGTGATGGCTCACACCTGTAATCCCAACACTTTGGGAGGCCTGGGCAGGAGGGTTGCTAGAGTCCAGAGTTCAAGACCAGCCTGGGCAACCTGGCAAAACCCCGTCTCCACAAAAAATTAAAAAATTAGTTGGGTGTGGTGGCTTGTGCCTGTAGTTCCAGCTACTCATGGGGCTGAGGCAGGAAGACTGATTGAGCTTGCGGGAGGTCAAGGCTGTAGTGAGCCAGATCACGCCACTGCACTCCAGCCAGAGCGACAGAGACAGACCCTGTCTCAAACAAGGAAGGAACGAAGGAAGGAAGGAAGGAAGGAAGGAAGGAAGGAAGGAGGGAGGGAGGGAGAAGCCGGGTGTGGTGGCTCACACCTGTAATCCTAGCACTTTGGGAGGCTGAGGCAGGTGGATCACCTGAGGTCAAGAGTTTGAGACCAGCCTGGCCAACCATGTTGGTGAAACCCCGTCTCTACTAAAAATACAAAAAATTAGCCGAGTGTGGTGGTAGGTGCCTGTAATCCCAGCAACTCAGGAGGCTGAGGCAGGAGAATCGCTCGAACCCAGGAGGCAGAGTTTGCAGTGAGCCGAAATGGTGCCACTGCACTCCAGCCCGGGCAACAGAGCAAAAAACTTCATCTCAAACAAAAATAAAAACAAAAACAAAAAACCACACACACACGAAAGAAAGGAAGGAAAGAAGGAAGGAAGGAAGGAAGGAAGGAAGGAAGGAAGGAAGGAAGGAAGGAAGGAAGGAAGGAAAGAGAAGGAAGGAGAAAAAAGAAAAAAAGATTGAATATCAATATTGAAACTATCTAGAATGATTATGAAATTATGGATAGAGAGTAAGATTGAGGAGCATATCCTGAGAGGTCGGGTAATGACAATGCTGCTGAGTGTTGGAGGATGAAAACAATGGTGTGAACCTTGAAGAAGAAAGTGATTTTACACAGGAGAGGCAGAATAAAAGTCTAAAATTGACAAAATAAAAAAAAAGAAGATTGATGACCCCTTCTCCGTGGCATTTGTTTCATAGGGTGTGAGAGGATGAACAACATATTCTCAATGGGTTGTAGACAAAGTGTGGTAAGAGGGCAGCCAGTGAAGTCAAGAGCAGGGCGAGGCACATTCAGGGGAAAATTGAGATAGAGAATATGTAAGAGTTAGGTTTGTATCTGGTTGTATGTAATAGAGTCATGACCTAGAGCGAATTAACCAAATAGGGAGTTTCCTGACCTTATGAAATAAAAAGTCTAAGAATAAGCATTTCAGGGTTGGCACTGCAGTTTCCTGAGATCATCAGGGAAGCATACTGCTTGCTTCCTGGGATACCATTCTTAGCATGTGGCTTTCAATTTTATGGTACCAAGATGGTTTCTGCAAAGCCAAGCATCATGTTCTAGATACGGACAGGAAGAAGACGGAGAAAAGGGCAAAGCGTGTGCCTACTTGACTCTGCCTCCCTCCCCGTCCTCCCCATCTCCAGCTTTTTTTTTTTTTGAGACAGAGCTGTTGCCCAGGCTAGAGTGCAGTGGTGCGATCTCAGCTCACTGCAACCTCCACTTCCCGAGTTCAAATGATTCTCCTGCCTCAGCCTCCCAAGTGACGGGACTACAGGAACACAGCATCACACTCGGCTAATTTTTGTAATTTTAGTCGAGATAGGTTTCACCATGTTGGCCAGGCTGGTCTTGAACTCCTGACCTCAAGTGATCTGCCTGCCTCAACCTCCCAAAGTGCTGGAATTACAGGAATGAGCCACCACACCCAGCCTGACTCTGCCCCCTTTTAATAGTAAAACAATAGTTTTTCTGGCAACTCTGAAGTAGACTTCTGTTTATATCTCATTGGCTAAAATCATGTCAACTACGACCACCCCCAACTTTATGTTTGATTTAGGGCACATTGATCAAAACAAATGAGCAAAATCAGTGTTACATTAGTAAAGAAAGAGAGATGACTGCGCACGGTGGCTCATGCTTGTAATCCCAGCACTTTGGGAGGCCAAGACGGATGGATCACTTGAGGCCAGGAGTTTGAGACCAGTCTGGCAAACATGGTGAAACCCTGTCTGTACTAAAAATACAAAAAAATTAACTGGGTGTGGTGGCAGGCACCTGTAGTACCACTTACTGGGGAGGCTGAAGCAAGAGAATTGCTGGAACTCAAGAGGCAGAGGTTACAGTGAGCTGAGTTTGTGCCACTGCACTCCAGCCTGGATGACAGAGAGAGGCTCTGTCTAAAAAAAAAAAAAAAAAAAAAAAAGGAAAGAAAAGAAAAGGAAAAGGAAAAGAAAAAGAAAAGTAAAAAGAAAAAGAAAGAAAGCAAGGTTATATATATCAACAGAAATTGATTTGTCACAGTTCTGGAGGCCAGAAGTCCAGGATCAAGGAACCTGCATACTCAGTGTCTAGTGGGGGCCTGTTTTCTGGTTTGCAGATGGCATCTTTTCACTGTGTTCTCACATAGCGGAGATGGTTAGCTATCTAGCTCTCTGGGGGTTATTTTTTTTATTTATTTATTTTTACTTTAGATTCAGGGTGTACGTGTGCTGGCTTGTTACACAGGTATATTGCATGCTACCAAGGTTTGGGCTTCTAATGATCTCATCACCCAAGTAGTGAACATAGCATCTGATAGTTAGCTTTTTAACCCTTGCACCCCTCCATCCCTACTCTTTTTTTGGAGTCCCCCGTGTCTATTGTTTCCATCTTTGTGTCTATGTATACCACCCAGTGTTTATCTCCCATTTATAGGTGAGAACATGTGGTATTTGCTTTTCTGTTTCTGCATTAACTCCCTTAGGATAATGGCCTCTAGCTGCATCCATGTTGCTTCAAAGGACATGATTTCATTTTTTTCTTATGGCTGCAAGATTTTGGATAGACAATTAGCAGCCAGTGCCAGAGTATTCATTCATTATAATCTCGTGTTGTTCTAAAAGGTACTAAGGAGGTTTTACAAATACGTTAACAACACAGTAAAGTTTTTTTTTTTCTTTGTAAGTATTAGAGACAAAGCAAAGAAGGGAGAATAAGATTATAAGACAAAGAAGAAAGTGAAATTTATTCACAAAATTGGCCCTGAGCTTTCTAACAGGCAATTCAAAGAGTAAAACACTCTAAAGGAAATGCAATGTTCTTGAGAAAATAGTTTGTGTTTGTTTGTTTGTTTGTGGAGAGTGCTCCAAAAGGCATAGTAAAAAGGGATGACGTGGGTGGACAGCCACTACTGGGAGAGGGAATTATTGAGGAGAAAGTACAAAGAGGTACTTTAAAATATAGGATAGGCTGGATACCGTGGCTCACACCTGTAATCCCAGCACATTGGGAGGCCAAGGCAGGAGAATCCCCTGAGTCCAGGAGTTTGAGGCCAGCCTGGGCAGGGTGAAACCCTGTCTCTACAGAAAATACAAAAATTAGCTGGACATGATGGCAAAGTGCTGGGATTACAGGCATAAGCCACCATGCCCAGCCTTCATAAACTTTTAAAAACAGCATTCTGGTAAATTCTGAATGAGGCCATAAAATGGTTATTAAAGAAATTGTTAATTTTTTAAAAACCTGGTACAAAACCTTCCCTTTCCAGGGCTAAGGAATTTGCAATATTAGCTTTTCTTTTTGCATACTAATAAAATTAAATTTAAAAAATTCTGGCCAGGCGCAGCAGCTCTTGACTGTAATCTCAGCACTTTGGGAGGCCAAGGTGGGCGGATCACCTAAGATCAAGAGTTCGAGACCAGCCTGGCCAACCATGTTGGTGAAACCTCATCTCTACTAAAAATACAACAATTAGCTGGGCGTGGTGGCATGCACCTGTAGTCCCAGCTACTTGGGAAGCTGAGGCAGGAGAATTGCTTGAACCCAGCAGGCAGAGGTTGCAGTGAGCCGAGATTGCATCATTGCACTCCAGCCTGGGCAACAGAGCGAGACACCGTCTAAAAAAATAAATAAATAAAAAATAAACTCAGATGCTGACTATATCTCTCACATTAATAGAATTTTAGAAAGCAAATAATGGTTCTGTGAACATACTGCAGCTCCAGTAGTGGTGTAAGTGATGGCAGCAGCGGCTCATCTGTAGCAGCCACTGCAAAGACACAGGCTGCAGTGGGGAAGGTGTGGTCAGGGCTGTATCCTCTGTGAAGCCAGTGAGAGCTGGAAACTCTCACAGCCACAGCTGCGGACCCAGGCATCCCGTGCTCTCCGGGACCAGGAAGCCCCCTGCCCCCACAGGCTCAAAAGTGCCTGCTCCCGCTGCCTGGCCTCTCCCTGTCCCTGGCGCCTGCTCCGATTTCAGAGCAAAGTTGAGGCCAGGGCCAGGAGCTGACATACCAGTACCCTGCCACCACAGCCCCCTCCAGACTTGGGGTGCCAACAAGCACGGGAGGGAGGCCAAGGGGGGCTGAGGGTGACTCAGTGTGGGTCCAAACATCCTGGGTGCCATGGGTGACATTTAGATGGTGGCAGGAGGCAGACAGGCTCCTGGGCAGAAAGGGATGGGTCCCCAGTAAAGCCCCACCCTCAAGCCAGGGACAGTCTGAAGCCTAGGGGCCAGACTGTCAGTTTAGCGTGGAGTCCACAGCCGGGAGTGAGAACTTCTGGTCCTTTTTCCAGGCCTACTCATGGACCAATCAGCATGCACTTCCTCCCTTCTGAACCCATTAAAAGCCCTGGACTCAGCCAAACTCAGGGAAATGTCTAGACGACCTGCCTGTGGATAGGCTGTTAGGATCTACCCATATACCGATAGGATCTACCCACTCTGGGTCTCCTCTCCGCTGAGAGCTGCACTCATTGGATGACCTGCCTGTGGAAAGGAGCTACCCACTTTAGGTCTCCTGAGACCTGTGTACTGTCATTCAGTAAAGCACCTTTTTGCCTTGCTCACCCTCCAGTTATCCCTGTACCTCATTCTTCCTAGACACAGGACAAGAACTTCCGGCCTGCTGAATGGTGGGACTGAAAGTGCTGTAACACAAACAGGGCTGTAACACGCCCCCTCACCTCCCACTGGCCACATTGTGGGCGACAAGGAGAGAAGAGCTGCAGCCCTTCTGCGAGCCCAGACCTAGTGGCTCCCCGAGCCAGGGCTGTGACACCCTCTTTGGAGCTCTGTGGTTTCTGGCATCTCCAAGCTTTCGGGCGCCACCGTGTTCCCTCCTCCAGATGCGGGCGCCCACAGCGGAAGGTGCTTGTGGTGTATCAGATCAAGCTGCAGGCTTGCACCCAGTGGGCACCTGTGCTGCTTCCTGGAGCTGCCTGCTCCACTGCAGCAGCCAGCGTGCCTGGCTGTGAGCAGTAGCCAGACCCCGTGCTCACTCGCTCGTGCACCCTCCCTGCTCTGTGCCTGGCTCGCTTTTGGCAGGCATGGGATCTGGGCTGGTAGCATGAGACGAGCTCAGCCTGCCAGGCCAAATGGGTGGAATGAGCTCAGCAGGCTTGAGCAAAACTCAGGTAAGGGCACCACCTGCCACAGAGGCTTCCTGCTGGAAGAGTGACATTCCAATGATCCTATGACATAAGTGCAAGACGTTCAAATTCCTTCCTTGAAGAGTATCTCCTTTATATTTTTCTTGACTTTCCCCACTGTCTACAATATCATTCACTAATGTCTAAAATTCATTTCCTTTTCTACATACTACTCATAAATCTGACAATAACATAAAAAGCAATGTTAAACAAGTAGATCAAATAAGACTTTAGCTCATTAGTATGGCAGTTCCTCAAAGGATGAAACATAGGGCCAGGTGCGGTGGCTCATGCCTGTAATCCCAGCACCTTGGGAAGCTGAGGCGGGCAGATCACTTGAGGCCAGGAGTTTGAGACCAGCCTGGGCAACAGGGTGAAATCCCATCTCTACTAAAAATACAAAAATTAGCCAGGCGTGGTGGTGCCCACCTGGAGTCCCAGATATTCCCAAGGCTGAAGCAGGAGAATCATTTGAACCAGGGAGGCAGAGGTTGCAGTGAGCCAAGACGGCACCACCGCACTCCAGCCTGGGTGACAGAGCAAGACTCTGTCTCAAAAAAAAAATATATATATATACATTAAACAAAGAATTATGATATGATCTAGCAATTCTACTTTGTGGAATGCAAAGAATTGAAAGCAGGAACTGAAAAGCTGTGTATATACACCAGTGTTCATAGCAGTATTGTTCCCAATAGCCAAAAGGTGAAAGTAATCCCAAGCGTCCATGGATCCATTGACAGATCAATAGCTAAACAAAATGTAGTGTGTACATATAATGGAATATTATTCAGCCTTAAAAAGGAAGGACATTCTGACACATGCTACAATATATATGAACCTCGAAGACATGCTAACTGAAATAAGCCAGTCACAGACGGATAAATATGGTGTGACTCCACTGATATGAGGTACTTGGAGTAGTCTAATTCATAGAGATAGAAAGTGGAATGGTGGTTACCAGGGACTGAGGGAAATTGGGAGTTATTGTTTAACTGGTACAGAGTTTCAGTCTGGGGAGATGAAAAAAGTTCTGGAGATAGATGGTGGTGATGGTTGTGCAACAATGTGAATATACTTAATGCCACTGAATTTTACACTTAACAGTTAAAACGGTAAATTGTAATGTGTATTTTACCACAACAAATAAATAGATAACAACTTAAGCTCATGTAAAGATCTAAATAGTTCCAAAACAAAAAAGAGCATCATCATTCAAATAATAATAATATAACTAAATCAATAAATTAAAAATGACTATAGCTTTCTATCACTAAAACTTAGTAGCTAAAAATAATTCATTACAACACAAATCACCTGCATACAACTCAACTGATACAGAAAGAAATTGATTTCAAATACTTGTATTAGGTTCATTAAGACAAAACAATATCATGTTTTATTTAGTAGAAGTGAAGGATTTATTGCAGAAATTTTGAATCAGATAGTTACATCCAAAAATAATCACAAATGCTAAAATCAGTTCTCACCAAGTTGATCTATGGATTCACCCCAACCTCAATCCCAGCCTCAGCAGGATTTCCTGTAGATATCAACAAGGTGATTCTAGAATTTATTTGTAAAGGCGAAGGAAATAGAATAGTCGAAACAATTTTGAAAAAGAAGGGAGTTGAAGGACTCACACTATCTGATGTCAAGATTTACTGTAAATCTACAGTAATCAAGACAGTGTGGTTTTGGCAAAAGAATAGACACATGGATCAATAGAATATAATAGAGAGTCTAGCAATAAATCCTCAAAAATATAGTCAATTGATTTTTTACTAGGAAATTCAATGGAGAAAAGTTAATGTTTCCAACAAATTGTTCTGGAACAATTTGATCCACATGTAAAACATAAGCCCAATCCATACCTTAAATTTTATATAAAAATTGGCTCAAAATGGATCAGGGACCTAAACGTAGAACTTTAAAACGTTAGAAGAAAACACAGAAAATCTTTTTGATATTGGATTAGGCAAGGAGTTCTTAAATATGACATCAAAGTCATAGTCCTTAAAAGGAAAAAAATTGATACATTGGACTTCATAAAAATTAAATTTTTTTGCCTCTTTGAAAAACTCCAAAGAAAATAATAAGACAAGCAACAGTTTGGGAGAAAATATTTACAAATTAAATATCTGGGTCAGGCATGGTGGCTCCCAGCACTTTGGGAGGCTGACTTGGGAAGATAATTTGAGGCCAGGAGTTTCAAGATCCACCTGGGCAACATAGTGAGACCCTGTTTCTACAAAAAATCAAAATTTTGCCAGGCGTGGTGGTACACACCTATAGTCCTAGCTACTTGGGAGGCAAAGGTGGGAGAATTGATTGAGCCAAGAAGGTCAAGGCTGTAGTGAGCTGTTATGGCACCACTGCACTCCAGCCTAGGTGATAGGGTGAGACCCTATCTCAAAAAAAAAATATATATATATGTATATACATGTGTGTGCATATAGATATATATGCGTGCGTGTGTGTGTATATATATATCTGAAAAAGGACTTGAAAGCAGTGCATAAAAGGAGCACTTAAGACTTGCTAAATAGATTCAGCAAAACGTTAATAAACCATAAAGTGGAATGCAATTTTGATATATGCCACAACATGGGTGGACTTTGAAAACATGCTTAGTGAAATGAGCCAGACACAGAAGGACAAATATTGTATGATACCACTTACATGAGGTACTTAGAATTGGAAAATTAATAGACACAGAAAGTAGAATAGAGGTTACCAGGGTCTGGGAGGTGGGGTTGGGGGATACTAGGGCGAAGAGGGAGGTCATTATTTAATGAGTACAGGTTTTGGTTGGGGATGATTGAGTATAGACGTTGGTGATGGTTATAAAACACTGTGAGTATATTAATGCCACTGAATTGTATGCTTATGAAAGGTTAAAAAGTTAAATATTATGTTATATACATATTACCTCAATTTTCAAAAATCTCAATAGTAAGAAAACAAGCAACCTGCTGTTTTAAAATGAGGAAAAGTTTCAAATAGATGCCACACTAAAGAAGATATATGAGCAGCTAATAAGCTGATGGAAAAATGTTCAACATTATTTGTCAAAAAGGAAATACAAATTGAAATCACAATGAGATGCTAGTGAATGGCTATAGTAAAATAAAGATTGACAGTATTAAATGTTCATGAGTATTTGGGACAACCAGAACTCTCATACATAGCTAGGGGGAGTGAAAAATGGTACAGCTAGCTTGAGAAAAAGTTTGGAAGTTTCTTACAAATTTAAATATAAAATACCATGTGATCAGCAATCCCACTCCAAAATATTTACCCAAGAGAAATGAAAACTTACAGTCACACAGAATACTGCATGCAAATGTTTATTGCCGCTTTATTCATAATCACCAAAAACTGGAAACAACCCAGATGTCCTTATACTGGGGAATGAATCGACAAACTGGGGTACATACATATAAAGGAATACTATTCTGCAACAAAAAGGAATAAGATATTGATACAAGCAACCCCATTAAGGAATCTCAAATGCATTATTTTAGGTGAAAGAAGCTAGACAGGAAGGGCTACATGCTGTATGATTTCATTTGAATGACATTCTGGAAAAAGCAACTCTAGGGGTAGAGATCAGATCAGTAGTTGCCACTGGTTAGAGTTAGGGAAAAGGGCTGACTACAAAGGAGTAGCATGAGAGAATATTTTTGGATGATGGAATAATTTTATATCTTGACAGTGCTGGTGGTTACATGACTGAATGCATTAGTCAAAATTCATAGATGTGTGAATTTTACTATATGAATTGAAATACAAATTGTGGAAAATGATCGCATATATATGATAATGAAAACCTTGGTTAATAATAATCTAGAGATCTTCTGTAGTGATTAGCGAAAGAGTGAATATATGATCAAGAAACATATCAAAACAAATGCTGCAGAATATGTGAAGAGGTGTGCTAATGTATTGTTTCAGGCATGATAATATGGTTTTGTACAAAAAATCATATTTCAAATAAATATACATTGGTAAATAGATCACTGTATTGCTACAAAGATGAACTCAAGCTATGTTTTAAAGAATACTACAGAATTAATCATTACATGATAAACTAGGGGTCATAATAATAGATCAACAAATTTTGCCAACCAATTAATCATTCTGCAATCTGAAAAAGGCAGTGGAAAAATGCCTTGCTATTAAAAACATCATAGAAATTTGTTGGGGTGGACGAGAAGTATGTGCCTCTGGCAAAGAAGCTAAAAGCAAATGTGGAAACTCAAAACCCTCAAAGTAAAGCTGCTTCTCTTCCTGGCAACTGGCATGACTTCATATACATGAAATCTTACTTGGACATCTTATTAACTAGAAATGCTTTGATGTCAGTTTAGAAGAAAGAATTTCTCTATGCTTGCTAAATAACTAGAGATTTCAATCTCCACAAGTTATTATTATAAAGCTCTTCTATTAAAATAAGACCAGATTGATTTTATACATGATCACATCTTACATTTGCAAAATGTATCAACTCTACAAAGCACTTTTACATATGTGTGTGTGTGTATGTGTGTGTATGTGTGTGTAATATATGCCTCATTTAAACTTAAAATTTATGCTTGGATTTGAGACAATTTTAGAAACTTTCAGGCCTGTAACATTCTGTTGTTTTCAAGTAGTTCAGGAGTTTTATAGCAATTTAGCCATAGAAATACATATCACTGTAAAGGTTACAATTTATTTTGGTGCTTTCCCTTCATAGTAACAAGAGAGTATAAGGTTTGTTGAGATCTACAGTTTAGGCAGCTGTCACCAACAGTGGCATTTGAGTTTTGGCCTTGATTCAAATAGAAACTAAGATTTCATCTCTCCTAGGCCACACCGCACCCAAACACTATGTATCATGTGGATAGAATGCTAGAATTTTAGAATTTCATACCAAGAACAATCGTGAGAGATTTTTGAGTACAATCCTTTCATTTTGCGAATGAGAAAATTGAGGTCCAGAAGACCTAAGTGATAAATACTTGGAGAAATATTTAGACACAAAAAATACTTAGATAAAAAACAGTTGCAAAGTAGAACTGGAGACAACTGAAATATGTTACAACCTTCAGCTGATTCTATACCTCTCTCCTTGTTGTTTTAATTTATATAAATAGGCTGGGTGCGGTGGCTTATGCCTGTAACCCCAGCATTTTGGGAGGTTAAGGCGGGTGGATTGCTTGAGCACCAGAGTTCAAGACCAGCCTGGGCAACATGGCGAAACCCCATCTCTACAAAAAATACAAAAATTAGCCAGATGTGGTGGCGTGAACCTGTAGTCCCAGCTAATCAAGAGGCTGAGGCAGGACGATGGCCTAAGCCTGGATGGAGGTCAGAGTGCAGTGAGCCATGTTCATGCCACTGGACTTCAGCTTGGGTGACAAAGTGAGACTCTGTCTCTAAAATAAAATATAAATAATGATCATTGTTCTTTTGCACGATTTTTTTTTTTTTTAAATTATTGAGATAGAGTCTCGCCCTGTTGCCCAGGCTGGAGTGCAGTGGTGTGATCTCGACTCACTGCAATCTCCACCTCCCGGGTTTAAGTGATTCTTGTACCTTAGCTTCTCAAGTAGCTGGGATTACAGGTGCCCACCACCACGCCAGGATAATTTTTGTACTTTTAGTAGAGACAGGGTTTTGCCATATTAGCCAGGCTTGTTTCAAACTCCTGACCTCAGGTGATTCTCCTGCCTCAGCCTCCAAAGTGCTTAGATTACGGGCGTGAGCCACCGTGCCCAGCATGAATTGTTCTTTTGCCTAGGGACAGGGCACCCTAGGCAGAACGAATCCTGGCAGTTGGCCTAGCTGTCCCATGGGAGTATTCAGTGAGTCCACGGAGGATGGGCTACCTGACAATTCCACCAAGCTGTTTGGGTTTCCATGAATCAGAGGAAAGAAAAAGAGCAATGCGCCTTTTCAAGCCCCAGTGGCACTCAGGTAAGGCAGGTAAAAGCAAACATTTGCATAGAACTTACTGTACCAGCCACAGTACTTTGTGTTATCAACCCACAATAATTCTTTTTTTTTTTTTTTTTTAACGGTGTCTCGCTCTGTTGCCCAGCTGGAGGGAAGTGGCGCGATCTCGGCTCACTGCAACCTCTGCCTCCTGGCAAGTACTATTATCACTCCCATTTGATAGGTGAGGAAATTGAGGCACAGGATACTTAAGTGACTTCTCTAATATTCAAGTAGAAAGTAGTAGTGCTGGGATTAGAAACTGTCAGTTTGGCTCTAGAGTCTAGCTATTGTGTTGAGCTGCCTCAGAAAAACAGCTGGCACTTAGATATTACATGTAAGTGCTAGGTGCTCTTTCTTTCTTTCTTTTTCTTTCTTTCTTTCTCTCTTTCTTTCTCTCTTTCTTTCTGTCTCTTTCTTTCTTCTTTCTCTCTGTCTCTTTCTCTCTTTCTTTCTTTCTTTGTCTCTTTCTTTCCTTTCTTTCTTTCTTTCTTTCTTTCTTTCTTTCTTTCTTTCTTTCTTTCTTTCTTTCTTTCTTCTTTCTTTTTCAAGACAAAGTATCTCTTTGTCACCCAGGCTGAGTGCAGTGGTGCAATCTCAGCTCACTGCAACCTCCATCTCCCAGGTTCAAGAGATTTTCCTGCCTCAGCCTCCCTAGTAGCTGGTACTTCACGTGCATGTGACCACACCCAGCTAAAAGGCATTTTTCCTAAGGGCTGTACATATATTAAGTCGTTTAACCCTCGTAATAATCCTGTAAGTATGTATTATTATTAGTTTCATTTTATAGATGTGAAAGCTGGGCCGTGGGTTAAGTAATTTTCCCAAGGTTACACAGCTAATAAGTTTCAGAAGCAGAATTTGAATCCTGGCAATCTGGTGACAAAGATCCCTCGCTTGGCCAAACTTTAGTCAGGCTTCTTAACCTTCTGCTAGGCTCATTTGTCCACTTTCTTGTAAAATCCAGTTTTAGCAAAGAACCCTGCTGAGTGAATTTGGCAGGAGCCGCCCTCATCCATGATATCTGATAATCTTCAATATCTGATCAAGTTCCTCATTCTCTCCATTCCCCAGGTGATATCCGGTCACCCTGGCCTGTCTTTGGCAAAATTCCTGTTAGTTTGGTTTAGCTTGAATCCTCTTTACCCCTGAGGTTTCTTCTTTGTAATTTTCTACCTACTGACCCCCACTGTGCTGCTTGGCTATATATTCCCACCATGCTGTTATTGAAGTTGAGCCCAGTCTCACTTTCCCACTGCAAGACGTCATTGTGGTGGTCCTTCTGCCTATCACAGTGGTCCTGAATAAAATCTCCCTTACTGTGCTTCAGCAGGTATCATTGAATAATTTTTTCTTTTTACACTGGCTATAGATAATGCCCCAACCACTGGTTTTTGCTTCTTAACAAATTTATTCATATTAAAAATTTTAAATATATTTAATCCTGGCCAGGCATGGTGGCTCACATCTGTAATCCCAGCACTCTGGGAGGCTGAGGCGGGTGGATCATTTCAGGTCAGGAGTTCGAGACGAGCATGACCAACATGAAGAAACCCCATCTCTACTAAAAAAGAAAAAAAAAAGTAACCAGGTGGGTGGTGCACACCTGTAATCTCAGCTACTCAGGGAGGCTGAGGCAGGAGAATCTCTTGAACCTGGCAGGCAGAGGTTGCAGTGAACTAAAATCATGCCACTGCACTCCAGCCTGGGTGACAGAGAGAGACTCTGTCTCAAAAAAAAAAAAGAAACAACAGTGTATATATATATGTTTAATTTAATGAATGTTAAGTAAGGCCAGGTGTGGTTGCTCATGCCTGTAATCTCAACACTTCGGGAGGCTGAGACAGGAGGGTCGCTTCAGCCCAGCAATTCCAGACTCCATGTCTACCAAAAATAAAGAAAACAATTTTTAAAAGAAATGTTAAGTAACATATAACATGTAAGATATCTTAATTATATTACTTATATGATAAGATGAGTTTGCTTCTAGAATATAATTTGCTAATGAAATGTATTATTCAAATGGCAACGTGTTTATTAAAGAAATCTTTCAGGAATCACTGGAGTCTTATTTACATTACTGCAAAAGCCAATGTTAGTTCAATTATTTTCTTGTGAAGATGTATATGACCACAGGTTGAACGTTCTCCTTAAATATCACTATCCAAGATTATGTCTCAGGAAAATATTATTTTCACTACTGAGAAATTTGATATTACAACTGTGTTTGTGCTATTGGTAGAGAAATTTTAGGTGCTTAAAAATTTTTCAGGTATGTTACAGTAGACTTTTCTGGGTCAAACATCTTCATGTAAGAATGTTTAAAATATGTTTGACTTTACTAGAGGGTGTTCTAAGTGTAACTACAGTATTTATATTTTGAACTGGAAGCTTATAAAACTGCTTAATATATGATCAGAGATGAAATCTTTACAACTGTGGAGTTTATTAAAAAGCTGTGTTGTATAATAAATACAACACATCAACATACCTGGCTGTAGGGTATGCATATAGAGTTGCTTTCCCTTTTTAGTATCTAAAGTTGCAGATTTGCAAGGGTGCTCAAAGTTAGTGATGCACCATGACCATACAGAAATAAGAATTTTGCCTTTGGGGACTGTCTCTGATTTTTAGAAATATCGAACTTTGACCTTTTCAACAACTAATTCAACCACACTCTATTAAATATTCACGTGTACTGCATAAGTTTTTCCACTGGTATCTTTTCCACTGGAATCCTTTAAGCTCTACAAGGATGAATAAAAAATCTTATCTCAGGGGCATGTGTTAGATTCTTTAAATGGCACTAGTAAGAACTAGTAGAAATAAAATGTAATTGATTAAAAAATGCAGACAGACAAAAGTGGAGGCAAGAAAGAATAGGAAGACTAAGGAGCAGAAATTAAGTGTGTCAAATAGAAAATTAACAGAAATGAGAAAAACTTGGAAAAGGTCGATGGAAAAGGCAATATCCGCAGAAACAAAAGGAGGAAAATACAAGAAAAAACACAATAGGAGAAGGAAAGTGAAGGAAAAGTTGACATAAAATAATAAGGCCAATAGAAACCGGAGTAGAATTTTGAGGAAGATCAGAAGATAAAAATAACATTTTTATTTTATTTTATTTTTTTGAGATGGAGTCTCTCTCTGTTGCCCAGGCTGGAGTGCAGTGGTGCATCTCAGCTCACTGCAACCTCCGCCTCCCGGGTTCAAGCAATTATCCTGCTTCAGCCTCCCGAGTAGATGGGATTACAGGCACAGGCCACTACGCCCAGCTAACTTTTGTATTTTTAGTAGAGATGGGGTCTCACCATGTTGGCCAGGCTGATCTCAAACTCCTAACTTCAGGTGATCCACTTGCTTTGGCCTCCCAAAGTGCTGGGATTACAAGCGTGAGCCACTGCATCTGACTAAAATAGCACTTTTTTTTGAGATGGAGTTTTGCTTGTGTTGCCCAGGCTGGAGAGCAGTGGTGCGATCTCGGCTCACTGCAACTTCCGCCTTCAAGCTTCAAATAATTTTCCTGCCTCAGCCTCCCAAGTAGCTGGGATTACAGGCTCCTGCCGCTATGCCCAGTTAAATTTTGCATTTTTAGTAGATACAGGGTTTCACCATGTTGGCCAGGTTGATCTCGAACTCCTGACCTCATGATCTGCTTTGGCCTCCCAAAGTGCTGGGATTTCAGCCGTGAGCCACTGCTCCTGGCCCAAAACAACATATTTTAAACAAAAGTTTTCTAACAAGAAAATAAAAATTACCCCTGGGAGTGGCGATATTGAATACTGAAATGGCTCTACATATAAAATTCTAACTCTATTATATAGTAAGCCGATACCCTTTGTATCACAGGAAAATCATCATATAGACCTCTATGGCTTTGGACCAAATCCACGCCCTTTTCTGCAAATAATTATTTGAGCTTTTCAGAAACAGCCCTTGTCTGGCTATTTAGCCCTGGGTAGAGACTGAATGCCTAACTATGGGACATCAAGTGGCAATGTTAACTGAGCTTCCCTTTATGAAATGGGTGCTATCTGGACCACCAAGCCATAAGGTTGGATACACATGGCAGCAATCTGTCATCAAGTGGAAATGGCATATATCAGACTTATGCAGAAATAGGAAATAGGTAATTCCATGAAGAGTCCTTCAACAGCAACTGTTCCTCTCTCAACTCATATCTATTACTTTATAAGGAGTTTCTTACAACTGATTGAGAGGGGAAAATCCCAGGCCTGGTATACAAATGGTTGTACATGATGTACTGTTACCAACCAGAGGTGGATGGTTACATCATTACGGTCCCAATGAGAGGTGGCCTTGAAGGGCAGGAGTAGAGGGAAATTCTCCTAATGAGCATAATTTAGAGCAACATGTTTTGTTGTCCACCTTGTCTGGACTGAATCATGGTCAGAAGTGTGGATCAGCACTGATTCATGGGCAGTTGCTAACATTTGGGCTGGATGATCAAGGACTCAGAGAGGACAAGATTGGAAGATTGATAGAAGAAGATCTAAGGAAGAGGTATGTGGATGGATGGACCTTTCAGGATGGTTGAAACACTCCACGTGAATACATTTGTGCCCCATGTAGATACTCATCAAACGGCACCATCTGATGAGGAAACTTTTAATGATCAGATGAACAAAATGACTCATTCTCTTGATGTCAGTCAGCCACTTTCCCCAGTCACCCTAGTGATCTCTCAATGGACCCATGTGCAAACTGGTCATGTTGTCCAGAATAGAGGCTTTGCATGGGCTCAGCAATATGATGTTCTCACAAAGGCTGACCTTATAGCCTAGCTACATTGCTACTGCTAACAATACTAACTGGCCAACAGCAAAAACCAACACTGGGTCTCTAATTTGGCACCCTTCCTTGGGGAGACAAGTTAGCCAGCCACCTGGTGGTCGGTTGATTATATTGGACTGTTTCCCTCATGGAAGTGGACAGAGATCTTTTCACTGGAATAGACACATATTCTGAATATGGACTTACCTTCCCTGCCTATAATACTGGCACCACTATTCATGGACTCATAAAATGCCTTATTCATTTTAATTGTATTCTGCACAACAGTGCTTGTGATTATTTCACAGCAAAAGAAATACAACGATGGGATTATGCCCATAAAATTTACAGGTCATACCATGTATTCCTTCACCCAGAAACATCTGGCCTAGTAGAAAAGTGTAATGGCTTACGGAAGACTCAGTTGGTTTAAAGACAATGTCCTGAAAGAAAGCCATGCTATCTTACAAGAGGCAGTGTGTGTTTTGAATCAGAGACCAATATGTGGTGCTGTCTTTCCTACAGCCAGAATAAATACAAGAATCAAGAGATGGAAATGGGGCTGGGCATGGTGACTCATGCCTGTAATCCCAGCACTTTGGGAGACCAAGGTGGGCAAATCACTTGAGGTCAGGAGTTTGAGACCAGCCTGGGCAACATGGTAAAATCCTGTCTCTACTAAAAATACAAAAGCTAGCCAGGCATGGTGGTTCATGCTTGTAATCCCAGCTACTGGGGAGGCTGAGGCAGGAGAATGGCTTGAACCCAGGAGCCAGAGGTTGCAGCCAACCATGATTGTGCCACTATGCTCCAGTCTGAGTGTCAGAGAAAGACTCCATCTCAAAAAAAAAAAAGGGTAAGTTTCAAGATGGCTGAATAGGAACAGTTCTGGTCTGCAGCTGTCAGCGAGATTGACGCAGAAGACAGGTGATTTCTGCATTTCCAACTGAGTGTAAACAAGGAGGCCAGAAAGCTTGAACTGGGTGGAGCCCACCGCAGCTCAGCAAGGCCTACTGCCTTGCTGTAGATTCCACCTCTGTGGGCAGGGCATATCAGAACAAAAGGCAGCAGACAGTTTCGGCAGACCTAAATGTCCCTGTCTGACAGCTCTGAAGAGAGCAGCAGTTCTCCCAGCATGGTGTTCGAGCTCTGAGAACGGACAGACTGCCTCCTCAAGTGGGTCCCTGACCCCCATGTAGCCTGACTGGGAGACACGTCCCAGTAGGGGCCAACAGACACCTCATACAGGCAGGTTCCCCTCTGGGATGAAGCTTCCAGAAGAAGGATCAGGCAGCAATATTTGCTGTTCTGCAGCCTCCGTTGGTGATACCCAGGCAAACAGGGTCTGGAGTGGACCTCCAGCAAACTCCAACAGACCTGCAGCTGAGGGACCTGACTGTTAGAAGGAAAACTAACAAACAGAAAGGAACAGCATCAACATTAACAAAAAGCACATCTACACCAAAACCCCATCTGTAGATCACCAACATCAAAGACCAAAGATAAAACCACAAAGATGGGGAGAAACCAGAGCAGAAAAGCTGAAAATTCCCAAAGCCAGAGTGCCTCTTCTCCTCCAAAGGATCGCAGCTCCTCACTGGCAAGGAACAAAACTGGATGGAGAATGAGTTTGATGAATTGACAGAAGTAGGCATCAGAAGGTTGGTAATAACAAATGTCTCAGAGCTAAAGGAGCATGCTCTAACCCACCGCAAGGAAGCTAAAAACCTTGAAAAAAGGTTACATGTGTGGCTAACTAGAATAAACAGTGTAGAGAAGGTCTTAAATGACCTGATGGAGCTGAAAGTCACAGCATGAAAACTTTGTCACGCATGCATAAGCTTTAATAGCTGATTCGATGAAGTGGAAGAAAGGGTATCAGTGATTGAAGATCAAATTAATGAAATAAACCAAGAAAAAAAGATTAGAGAAAAAAGAGGGAAAAGAAACAAGCAAAGCCTCCAAGAAATATGGGACTATGTGAAAAGACCAAATCTACGTTTGATTGGTGTTCCTGAAGGTGATGGGAGAATGGAACCAAGTTGGAAAACACACTTCAGGATATTATCCAGGAGAACTTCCCAACCTCGCAAGATAGGCCAGCAGTCAAATTCAGGAAATACAGAGACCACCACAAAGACACTCATCGAGAAGAGGAACCCCAAGACATGTAGTTGTCAGATTCACCAAGGTTGAAATGAAGGAAACATGTTAAGGGCAGCCAGAGAGAAAGGTCAGGTTACCCACAAAGGGAAGCCTATCAGACTAACAGTGGATCTCTCGGCAGAAACCCTACAAGCCAGAAGAGAGTGGGGGCCAACATTCAACATTCTTAAAGAAAAGAATTTTCAACCCAGAATTTCATATCCAGCCAAACTAAGCTGAAGGAGAAATAAAATCCTCTACAGACAAGCAAATGCTGAGAGATTTTGTCACCACCAGTCCTGCCTTACAAGAACTCCCAAAGGAAGCACAAAACATGGAAAGGAACAACCAGTACCAGCCACTACAAAAACACACCAAATTGTAAAGACCATCAATGCTATGAAGAAACTGCATCAATTAATGGGCAAAATAACCAACTAACATCACAATGACAGGATCAAATTCACACATAACAATATTAACCTTAAATGTAAATGGGCTAAATGCCCCAATTAAAAGACACAGACTGGCAAATTGGATAAAGAGTCAAGACCCATCGGTGTGCTGTATTCAGGAGACCCATCTCACGTGCAAAGACACACATAGGCTCAAAATAAAGGGATGGAGGAAGATCTACCAAGCAAAAGGAAAGCAAACAAATAAACAAAAACAAAAAGCAGGGGTTGCAATCCTAGTTTCTGATAAAACTGACTTTAAACTGACAAAGATCAAAAGAGACAAAGAAAGCCATTACATAATGGTAAAGGGATCAATTCAACAAGAAGAGCTAACTAGCCTAAATATATATGCACCCAATACAGGAGCACCCAGATTCATAAAGCAAGTCTTTAGAGACTTACAAAGAGACTTAGACTCCCAGACATTAATAATGGGAGACTTTAACACCCCACTGTCAATATTAGACAGATCAACAAGACAGAAGGCTAACAAGGATGTCCAGAACTTGAACTCAGCTCTGGACCCAGCAGACCTAATAGACATCTACAGAACTCTCCACCCCAAATCAAAGGAATATACATTCTTCTGAGCACCACATTGCACTTATTTTAAAATTGACCACATAATTGGAAGTAAAACACTCCTCAGCAAACGCAAAAGAACAGAAATCACAACAAACTGTCTCTCAGACCACAGTGAAATCAAATTAGAACTCAGGATTAAGAAACTCACTCAAAACCACATAACTATATGGCAACTGAACAACCTGCTCCTGAATGACTACTGGGTGAATAACGAAGTGAAGGAAGAAATAAAGATGTTCTTTGAAACCAATGAGAGCAAAGACACAATGTAGCAGAAACTCTGGGACACATTTAATGCAGTGTGTAGAGGGAAATTTATAGCACTAAATGCCCACAAGAGGAAGCAGGAAAGATCTAAAATCAACACCATAACATTACGATTAAAAGAACTAGAGAAGCAAGAGCAAACAAATTCAAAAGCGATCAGAAGGCAAGAAATAACTAAGATCAGAGGAGAACTGAAGGAGATAGAGACACAAAAAACCCTTCAAAAACTCAATGAATCCAGGAACTGTTCTTTTTTTAAATCAACAAAATAGATAGACCGCTAGCAAGACTAATAAAGAAGAAATGAGAGAAGAATAAAAAAGATGCAATAAAAAATGATAGAAGGGATATCACCACCGATCCCACAGAAACACACTACCATCAGAGAATACTATTAAAAACTCTATGCAAATAAACTAGAAAATCTAGAAGAAATGGATAAATTCCTGGACACATACACCCTCCCAAAACTAAACCAGGAAGAAATTGAATCTCTGAGTAGACCAGTAACAGGTTCTGAAATTGAGGCAATAATTAATAGCCTACCAACAAAAAAAAGTCCAGGACAAGACAGATTCATAGCCGAATTCTACCAGAGGTACAAAGAGGAGCTGGTACCATTCCTTCTGAAACTATTACAATCAATAGAAAAAAAAGGAATCCTCCCTAACTCATTTTATGGGCCAGCATCATCCTGATACCAAAGCCTGGCAGAGACACAACAAAAAAAGAGAATTTTAGGCCAATATCCCTGATGAACATCGATGCAAAAATCCTCAATAAAATACTGGCAAACTGAATCCAGCAGCACATCAAAAAGCTTATCCACCATGATCAAGTGGGCTTCATCCCTGGGATGCAAGGCTGGTTCAACATACACAAATCAGTAAACATAATCCATCACGTAAACAGAACCAATGACAAAAACCACGTGATTATCTCAATAGATGCAGAAAAGGCCCTTGACAAAATTCAACAGCGCTTCATGCTAAAAACTCTCAATAAACTAGGTATTGATGCAACGTATCTCAAAATAATAAGAGCTATTTATGACAGACCCACAGCCAATATCATACTGAATGGGCAAAAACTGGAAGCATTCCTTTGAAAATCAGCACAAGACAAGGACGCCCTCTCTCACCACTCCTATTCAGCATAGTGTTAGAAGATCTGGCCAGGGAAATCAGGCAAGAGAAAGAAATAAAGGGTATTCAATTAGGAAAACAGGAAGTAAAATTGTCTCTGTTTGCAGATGACATGATTGTATATTTAGAAAACCCCATTGTCTCAGCCCAAAATCTTCTTAGGCTGATATGCAATTTCAGCAACGTCTCAGGATACAAAATCAATGTACAAAAATCAAACATTCCTATACACCAATAACAGACAAACAGAGATCCAAATCATGAGTGAACTCCCATTCACAATTACTGCAAAGACAATAAAATACCTAGCAATCCAACTTACAAGGGATATGAAGGACCTCTTCAAGGAGAACTAGAAACCACTGCTCAATGCAATAAAAGAGGACACAAACAAATGGAAGAACATTCCATGCTCATGGATAGCAGGAATCGATATCATGAAAATGGCCATACTGCCCAAGGTAATTTATAGATTCAATGCCATCCCCATCAAGCTACCAATGACTTTCTTCACAGAATTGGAAAAAACTACTTTAAAGTTCATATGGAACCAAAAAAAGAGCCCACATAGCCAAGACAATCCTAAGCAAAAAGAAAAAAGCTGGAGGCATCATGCTAGCTGACTTCAAACTATACTACAAGTCTACAGTAACCAAAACAGCATGGTACTGGTACCAAAACAAATATATAGACCAATGGAACAGAACAGAGACCTCAGAAATAACACCACACATCTATAACCATCTGATTTTTGACAAACCTGACAAAAACAAACACTGGAGAATGGATTCCCTATTTAATAAATGGCGCTGGGAAAACTGGCTAGCCATATGTAGAAAGCTGAAACTGGATCCTTTCCTTACACCATATACAAAAATTAATTCAAGATAGATTAAAGACTTAAATGTCAGACCTAAAACCATAAAAACCCTAGAAGAAAACCTAGACAATAACATTTAGGACGTAGGCATGTGCAAAGACTTCATGACTAAAACACCAAAAGCAATGGCAAAAAAAAAAAAAGCCAAAATAGACAAATGGGATCTCATTAAACTAAAGAGCTTCTGCACAGCAAAAGAAACTATCATCAGAGTGAACAGGCAACCTACAGAATGGGAGAAAATTTTTGCAATCTACCCATCTGACAAAGGGCTAATATCCAGAATCTATAAAGAACTCAAACAAATTTACAAGAAAAAAAACAACCCCATCAAAAACTGGGAAAGGATATGAACGGACACTTCTCAAAAGAAAACATCTATGGAGCCAACAGACATATGAAAAAATGCTCATCATCACTGGTCATCAGAGAAATGCAAATCAAAATCACAATGAGATACCATCTCACGCCAGTTAAAATGGCAATCATTAAAAAGTCAGGAAACAGATGCTGGAGAGGATGTGGAGAAATAGGAACGCTTTTACACTGCTGGTGGGAGTGTAAATTAATTGTGGAAGACAGTGTGGCGATTCCTCAAGGATCTAGAACTAGAAATACCATTTGACCCAGCAATCCCATTACTGGGTACATACCCAAAGGATTATAAATGCTACTAAAAAGACACATGCACATGTGTGTTTATTGTGACATTATTCAGAATAGCAAAGACTTGGAACCAATCCAAATGTCCGTCAATGATAGACTGGATTAAGAAAATGTGGCACATATACACCATGGAATGCTATGCAGCTATAAAAAAGGATGAGGTCATGTTCTTTGCAGGGACATGGATGAAGCTGGAAACCATCATTCTCAGCAAACTATCACAAGGACAGAAAACCAAACACCACATGTTCTCACTCATAAATGGAAGTTGAACAATGAGAACACGTGGACACAGGGAGGGAAACATCACACACCAGGGCCTGTAGAGGGGTGGGGGGCTGTGGGAGGGATAGCATTAGGATAAACACCTAATGTAAATGACGGGTTGACGGGTGCAGCAAACCAATATGGTGCATGTATACCCATGTAACAAACCTGCATGTTATGCACATGTACCCTAGAATTTAAAGTATGAAAAAAAGAGAGAGAGATAGAAATGGGAGTGGGTGTTCTCACTATTATGCCTACTTGCAGAAATTTTGCTTTCCATCCCCATAGCATTGCACCCTACTAACCTGGAGGTCTTGATCCCCAGAGTAGAAATGCTTTCATGAAAGGCCACAACAATGGTTCTATTGAATTGGATGATGAAATTGCCACTTGGATATTGAGTACTCCTCGTGTCATCCAACTAAAGATAGATAAGAACGTTGCTTTAGGCCGGGCGCGGTGGCTCAAGCCTGTAATCCCAGCACTTTGGGAGGCCGAGACGGGCAGATCACGAGTTCAGGAGATCGAGACCATCCTGGCTAACACGGTGAAACCCCATCTCTACTAAAATACAAAAAAAATTAGCCGGGCGAGGTGGCGGGCGCCTGTACTCCCAGCTACTCGGGAGGCTGAGGCAGGAGAATGGCGTGACCCTGGGAGGCGGGGCTTGCAGTGAGCTGAGATCCGGCCACTGCACTCCAGCCTGGGCAACAGAGCCAGACTCCGTCTCAAAAAAAAAAAAAAAAAAAAAAAAAAAGAACATTGCTTTATTGGATGGGGATACTGAACCAGATTCAAGGCAAAATTGGGTTACTGATACACTGCAAGGATAAAAATGACTATGTCAGAGAAATGCAAACCAAACCCACAATGAGATACCATTTCACGCCATTCAGAATGGCAATTATTAAAAAGTCCAGAAACAACAGATGCTGGTGAGGTTGTGGAGAAGTAGGAATGCTTTTACACTGTTGGTGGGAGTGTAAATTAGTTTAACTACTGCAGAAGACAGTGTGGCAATTTCTCAAAGATCTAGAGGCAGAAATATCATTTGACCCAGTCATCCTATTACCGGGTATATACCCAAAGGCATATAAATCATTATATTATAAAGATACATGCACGCTTATGTTCATGGCAACACTATTCACAATAGCAAAGACACAGAATCAATCCAAATGTCCATCAATTATAGACTGGAGAAAGAATATGTGGTACATATACACCATGGAATACTATGAGTCATAAAAAGGAGCGAGATCATATCCTTTGCAGGGACATGGTTGGCTCTAGAAGCTGTTATCATCAACAAACTAATGCAGGAACAGAAAATCAAACATACATGTTCTCACTTATAAGTGGGAGCTGAACAATAATAACACACGGACACAGGGAGGGGACCAACATATACTGGGGCCTGTTGGAGTGGGAATTACTGGGCAGAAGAGCATCAGGAACAATAACAGATAGATGCTGGACTTAATACCAAGGTGATCTGAGCAGGAAACCACCATGGCACACTTTACTTATGTAGCGAACCTGCATATCCTGAACGTGTACCCTGGAACTTAAAATAAAAACTGAAGGGGAAAAAAATCACTATGTCTTCAGCCTAGGGTATTCTTCAGAGTACCTCTTAGTACTTCAATGTCCAATAGTAAAAGTTAATGGAGACTTCAGTAACCAAACCAAGTCAGGACTACTGAGCATTTAGACACTTCAGGAATGAAGGCTTGGGTCACCTCATCAGGCAAAGAACTCAGCGTTGCTAAGGGCTTGACTGAAATAAGGGGTAACAGGGAATGGTTAGTGGGACACAGTTATAACTAACAACTGTGGTCCCATGACTAGTTACAGAAAGGAGGACGTAGCAGCTACATATATTTTCTTCATTGCTTATGTGTGTGCATGTATGTGTGTGCATTTGTAAGTATGAACTATTTTATTCTTCCTCGTCCTCCTTTTATTACTTAATATAAGTTTTGTTGGAGGTTAAACTATAACATTTAGTATTTCAGTAACAGAAAACCAGTTAAGACTGTGACTGAATTTAAGGAGTTATTAAAATAATGTGGAGATGGACGGTGTGATTATATCCATTAGTGTGGATATAATGACTGTTGGGGCACAGTGTCTCCTCATTTTAGGGGTGGATGAGAATGTCTTTGTATATGGGATAGTTGCATCTAGGGGAATGGTAGAAATGTCTCATTGTATAGAAGTTTAAATACGTGTAGAAAAGTTTGTGTGATGCTGAGTGGTCAAAGAGGTCATCGTCTGTCAGCCCCACCCCACCCTCCATGCTACACTCAGCTTTGTGATGGGAGCTAGTACTCAGCTATACTCTGGGACACCATTTTCACTTTGTTCTCTTGCTCCACCTGGCTCAGCCAAGGGGTACCAGCAGGAGGCTGCACAGCTAGAGAAAGAAGGGACTTGCTTTTTTTTTTTTTTTTTTTTTTTTTTGAGACGGAGTCTCGCTCAGCCTTCCAGGCTGGAGTGCAGTGCAGTGGTAAGATCTCGGCTCACTGCAACCACCATCTCCTGGGTTCAAGCGATTCTCCTATCTCAGCCTCCTGAGTAGCTGGGATTACAGGCACTCGCCATCATGCCTGGCTAATTTTTGTATTTTAGTAGAGACGGGTTTTCACCATGTTGGCCAGACTGGTCTTAAACTCGTAACCTCAGGTGATCCACCCTCCTTGGTCTCCCAAAGAGCTGGGATTACAGGTGTGAGCCACCGCCCCCGGCATTTGCTTTTCTTCTGTTTGCTTCTTGTTGGCCTTTTGTTGGCATCCAGTCCTCTCCCTGCTCCTCCAAGCATCGCTCCAGCAGCAGCAGTTCCTTTCTTTGGCAGAAGCAGAATCCACTTTGCAGTTTTCCTGGTATTTGCAGAACCAGCTGAATAAGACCTTGTCAGAGACACCAGCACCAGTGGGCCACAGTGCTCCCCTTTCAGAGGGGTGGGATAAAGTCTTGAAACAATGACTCCCAGTTCCCTGTTCAAGGTTGTCCTTCATTAACGAATCTTATGTTCCCATCACACTACTTCCTGGATTTGGGAAAGGTGGATGAGAGTCAATGTGTAGACACGAGAGGCTACTTTGAATCTAGTGTTGGGCTGGTTTGGAGTAAAGAGGAAATGCAGGAGAAATGGAGCGCTGGTTGGTGGTGCCATTAGTTAAGGTGAGACCATGGGATACCATAGAGAGCAATTAGAAAGGGGAGTAAAAATGAGTGGAAGGCTAAAAATATAGGGGGAGAGAATTGAGAGCAAGGAAGGAACAAAAGGCTAGAGGCAAACTGTAAAAAACGGGCAATACTGTGCTGAAATGAAGTTGAGAGACTGGGCCAGGCATAGTGGCTCATGCATGTACATCCTAGCATTTTAGGAGGCTCCGGTGAGTGGATCACTTGGGCTTAGAAGTTTGAGACCATCCTGGGAAACATGGTGAAACCCCGTCTTTACCAAAAATACAAAAATTAGCCAGGAGTAGTGGCATGCATCTATGGTCCCAGCTACGTGGGAGGCTGAGGTGGGAGGATTGGTGGAGCCTGGGAAATTAAGGCTGCAGTGAGACATGATTGCGCCACTGCACTCCAGCCTGGGTGACAGGGCAAGACCCTGTCTCAATCAAAAAAAAAAAAAAAAAAAAAAAAAAAAAAAAAAAAAAAAAGGCTAGGCGCGGTGGCTCATGCCTGTAATCCCAGCACTTTGGGAGGCTGAGGTGGGTGGATCACCTGAGATCAGAAGTTCAAGACCAGCTTGACCAACATGGTGAAACCCCATCTCTACTAAAAATACAAAAAATTAACCCGGCCTGATGGCAGGCGCCTGTAATCCCAGCTACTCAGGAGGCTGAGGCAGGAGAAATGCTTGAACCTGGGAGGTGGAGGTTGCAGTGAGTAGAGATCACAACATTGCACTCCAGCCTGGGCGACAAGAGCAAAACTCTGTCTTAAAGAAAAAAAAAAAAAAAAGAAAGAAAGAAAAGAAAAGAAAAGAAAAAAGAAATTGAGAGACTGACAAGTTACCATCAATATTTAGGTGTGTCTCCTTGTAATGTTTTCTATGCTTTTTATATACTTATTCAATTTTAGATTCTGCCTTTTTCACTTAGCATTACAACGGAAGCATTGCCTCTTGTTACAAATTATTCACCAACATTGTTTTTAATGACTTCTTAAAATCCAGTTCTTTGGTTAGATCATACTTTATTTAACTATTTCTCTTCAGATGACCATGCAGGTTGTTTTAAATGTACATTAAAATAATTTCATGGCTATTTCTGTGGAAAAACTTTTTATGCATTTCAGGTTGTCTCCTTAGGATATATTTGTCAAAATAGAATTACTGGGTCAAATAATGTGGATATTTTAAATCTTAATTTTTGTAATCTTAATTCTTACTCAAATTTTTACAGATCCATAATCCTTTGTCCACAATCCCATAATCCAAGAAGCACTGAAAATTGAAACCTTTTTTATATTTTATCTTTTATCATTTAGCAGCAAAACCTGAGTAGAACTGATGTGAGATGATTTACAGACATTAATTTTCCCACTTAGTATGAATATTTATGTTTTTCAGAAATATTAGTGTGTTTGATTAAGAGGCACTATCTCAGAACCCACTCAAAGTGTTAGGTAATTATGTATTATTTGTGTCAACTGCCTTTTGAAAATTCCCAAATGCCTTACTTATAAAACACATCCAGCTTTAAGGGTTTTAGATAAGGATTGCGAACCTGTACCAGGTGTGTTATAACAAGGCACTGGATATGTTAATTTACATATATATATATACACACACACACACATATATTTGCTGAACTTGACACTAGTATTATTGGCTGAACCATGTCTTTCCCTCCCCCAAAATTCGTATGTTTATGTCCTAATCCCCCAGTATCTTAGAATGTGACTGCATTTGGAGTCTTCAAAGAGTCTTTAAAGATGTGATTAAATTAAAATGTGGTCATTAGGATAGCCCTAATCCAGAGTCTTTAAAGATGTGATTAAATTAAAATGTGGTCATTAGGATAGTCCTAATCCAATTACTAGTATCCTTATAAGAAGGGGAGGTTAGGACACAGACACACAGAGAGAAGACCAGTCAAGACAAAGCAGGTCATCTACAAGCCAAGGAGTGAGGCCTCAGAAGAAATCACCCTGCTGTGCTGACATCTGTTTTTTTTTTTGTTTTTTGTTTTTTTGTTGTTGTTGTTTTGATGGAATCTCGTTCTGTCACCCAGGCTGGAGTACAGTGGTGTGATCTCAGCTCACTGCAAGTTCTGCCTCCTAAGTTCATGCCATTCTCCTGCCTCAGGCTCCCAAGTAGCTGGGACTACAGGTGCCTGCCACCGTGCCTGGCTAATTTTTTTTGTATTTTTTGTAGAGACGGGGTTTCACTGTGTTAGCCAGGATGGTCTCGATCTTCTGACCTCATGATCTGCCAGCCTCAGCCTCCCAAAGTGCTGGGATTTCAGGCGTGAACCACTGCGCCCGGCCCCCTGCTGACATCTTGACTGCAGACTTCTAAGTTTCAGAACTGTGAGCAAATAAATTTCTGTTGTTTATACCACCTAGTCTGCAGCACTTTGGTATGGCACTCTAGAAAACAAATACTGTACAACTGGTGACATATAACTTTTATAACTAACAAAATTAGATACCAGTCAACCAAACAAAAACCACACAAATCCATCTTTCAAAACATGATTGGTTTTACCATTGTAGCTTACTATTATACTTTGAGTTCCCGCTCTCAGGGAAGGTTTATAACTCATTTCTCCCTTAGGTACCCCATTTTCTCTCAAATTCCAGTTAATAAACAAGAGGGTACTTCTCATTTCAGGTATTAGTTCCTGTTGCCTAATAACTGTATACAACATCAATACATAGTTTTCATTGCTGTTATTATGTTTGGCTAATAAACTCAAGACTAACCAGAAGATCTACGGCCTCTGAGATCCTGCTGTCTCCTTTTTTTAATTTTTAATTTTCTGAGACAGGGTCTCACTCTGTTGCCCAGGCTGCAGTGCAGTGGCACTATCGTAGCTCACTGCAGCCTCGATCTTCTGGGCTCAAATGATCCTCCCAAGTAGCTGGGACTACGGACGTGCACCACCACACCAGGCTAATGTTTTCTTTTGTTTTTTTTTTTAAGTAGAAACGAAGTTTCGCTATGTTGCCCAGTCTAGTGTTGAACTCCTGAGCTCAAGAGACCCTCCTGCCTTGGCCTCTGAAAGTGCTGGGATTATAGGTGTGAACCACTGCACTTGGCCCACTGTCAGTCTCTTGATCTAAGACAGACTCTCAATCTTTTTATTCATTCTCCAGAGAGAACAGATTACGGTTCACCTGTACACAGAATCACATGTGCAATTTCAGTACCTATTCCAGTCTCTCCTAGGAAGCACATTGGAATGGGAACGGATATTATTATATCAATGGCCTAGGGATTACTTTAATTTTAATTTATTTATTTTATAGAGACAGTCCCTGCCATGTTGCCTATGCTGGAGTGCAGTGTCTATTCACAGGCATGATCCCACAGCTGATCAGCATGGGAGTTTTTTGTTTTTGTTTTTGAGATGGAGTCTCACTCTGTCCTCCAGGCTAGAGTGCAGTGGCACAATCTCAGCTCACTGCAACCTCTGCCTCCCAGGTTCAAGCAATTCTCCCTGCCCCAGACTCCCGAGTAGCTGGGATTACAGGCGTGTGCCACCATGCCTGGCTAATTTTTGTGTTTTTTAGTAGAGATGGGGTTTCACCATGTTGACCAGGCTGGTCTCAAACTCCTGACCTCAGGTGATCCGCCTATCTCAGCCTCCCAAAGTGCTGGGATTACAGGTGTGAGCCACTGCGCCTGGCGCTGCACAGTTTTGACCTGCTCAGATTCGTAATTCTCCCTGCCTCAGCTCTCAGCTTCCTCAGTAACTGGGGAAAGTAAAGATTGCTTTACCTTTGTGGGGTTTTTTTGTTGTTGTTTGTTTGTTTGTTTTTTGTTTTTTGTTTTGACAGAGCTTCGTTCTGTCACTGAGGATAGAGTGCAGTGGTGTGATCTTGGCTCACTGCAACCTCTGCTTCCTGGATTCAAGCGATCCTCCCACCTCAGCCTCCCGAATAGCTGGGACTACAGGTGCATGCCACCACACCCGGCTAATTTTTGTATTTTTTTTTTTTTTTTTTTTTTGAGACGGAGTCTTGCTCTGTCCCCCAGGCTGGAGTGCAGTGGCGCGATCTCAGCTCACTGCAAGCTCCGCCTCCTGGGTTTACGCCATTCTCCTGCCTCAGCCTCCCGAGTAGCTGGGACTACAGGCGCCCGCCACCTCGCCCGGCTACTTTTTTGTGTTTTTAGTAGAGACGGGGTTTCACCGTGTTAGCCAGGATGGTCTCGATCTCCTGACCTTGTGATCCTCCCGCCTCGGCCTCCCAAAGTGCTGGGATTACAGGCTTGAGCCACCGCGCCCGGCTTTTTGTATTTTTTGTAGGGACAGGGTTTCCCCTTTTGACCCAGGCTGGCGTTCAACTCCTGAGCTCAAGATATTCACCCACCTCAGCCTCCCAAAGTATGGGGATTACAGGCATAAGCCACTGCGTCTGCCCTCATTTACCTTTTAAAAATTAAGGTAAGGACAGGCACAGTGGCTCATGCCTGGAATCCCAGCACTTTGGGAGGCTGAGGCAGGAGAATCACTGGAGCCCAGAAGTTCAAGGCTGTAGTGACCTATGATGGCACCACTGTACTACAGCGCAGGCAGTAGAGTGAGACTGGCTCACACACAAAACCAAACAAAAACAAACAAACAACAACAAAAAAGTAAATAATCAGAAAACTTCAACACTTTATTGTTAAATTGTTAAAACGATTGTTAGTGTTTGTCACTTTACAAGTGACCCTAATAAATTACATTTCTAAAGTACTGAATTTTGTTAATGTATTGAAAAGACACCTGATTGCGTAAGAACCTAGGCCACTCTAGTAATAAAATCTTTATTCTCCACAACAGCCACTCTTACAGCTAGCAGAGAAACACTTTAGGAAAGGTGTGGCTTTTTGTGGTGAAATGGCAGGAATAGCTCCTGTACTACTGTCTCCATGTAAGCCTAGTAGAGGCAGATTTTTTTTTTTTTTTTTTTTTTTTTTTTTAAGAGAAACACCAATAAATGGGAGGCAGTTGGTATAGTGCGAGGGCATGTGATTCTGTGCTCCACATAAACTAGGTTCCTGGTTCATCGACAAGGATGTGCGGAGTTGTAAAGTTCATTTTGAAGGATAAATGTTAATTCTGGCATTTATTGACCATCCACTGCAAGCAATATGCCTAACAGTTTGTAAATCCCAATATGAAAGAAAAAATCTCATTCAAGAATTGTAACACAAGTGAACATATTGATTACTTATTTTAGAAACAGAGTCTTGCTATGTTGCTCAGGCTGGTCTCGAACTCCGGGGCCCAAGTTATTTTCCTGCCTCAGCCTCCCAAGTAGCTGGGAATATAGGGGCCTGCTAACCTGGCTATAAGGGGATGTATTTATTCTCAGAATATTTATTGAGTGCCCACTATGTGTCACACTGTTCTAGGGGCTGGAGATGCAGCAATAAAGACAATAAAAGTTCTTGTCCCTTTTGTTCATGATTTAGAGGTGCGGCTTACTTTTTAGTGATGGAGGTTACAATCTAGTGAAATGGTGATTTGCAGCATGGGGTATTTTTAGAGTGCTTGATTTAGTTTTCTTTTTATTTAAAAATACATTGTTGCCATCACTTTTGCAAGTGGAGTAGTTCTTATCAGTCTCTTTGAGGATCCATCTAGTTGAGGCATTTAAAAACATCACAATGCCTTAGACTTGTAAGAGACCTTAGTTGTGACAGTAGTTTTAACTCCTTTATTTTACATATGAAAAAAAGGAAGTGATTTAGCTGAGTTTACCCACTGCATTACTGAGAGGTTAAAGACTAGGCCTCAAATCTCGTTCTCTTGTATACTTTCCTCAATCATACTCCTCATGGTTCCTGGTTTCTGTATTCGGGTCTGAATCATGAGAAGCTACATTTGCAAAAAGTACAGATAGTACAATGAGTTCAGAGACTGCTATGTAAATGGAGTGACTTGGTTAATCAGAAAGAAGGCGCGGTGAAAGACATTCGTCTCAGGATACCTGAGCTCTAACCCTGGCCTATTCATTAAAGAAAAACCATTTAACCTGGGCCCTAACTTCCTTGTCTTTAAAATGAAGGGCTAGACTATGGATTTACAACGGCTCAACTTACGATTTTTCTACTTTACGATGGGTTTATCGGTGTACCAAATGCATTTTCGATTTATGATATTTTTTATTTAAGATGGATTTATCGGGAAGTATCCCCATTCTAAATCGAAGAGCATCTGCAGTCAATGAGGCCATGTGCATAGCACTTTGAGTCCTTTAAAATATGTATCTACGTACAGGGATTTACAAAGCGCCTGGCACATAGTGCTTAAAAAATATTATTTATTTATTTAGAGGCGGAGTCTCGCTCTGTCGCCCAGGCTGGAGTGCAGTGGCACGATCTCGGTTCACTGCACCCTCCGACTCCCGGGTTCAAGCAATTCTCTCTGCCTCAGCCTCCCGAGTAGTTGAGATTACAGGCACCCGCCACCACGCCAGGCTAATTTTTGTATATTTTTTAGTAGAGATGGGGTTTCACCAAGTTGGCCAGGCTGGTCTTGAACTCCTGACCTCAGGTGATCCGCCGGCCTCCACCTCCCAAAGTGCTGGGATTACACACGTGAGCCACCGTGCCCGGCCAAAAAATATTATTTTATTATTAATCGCACAACAATCTCATATAGATGCCATTCAGAAGATGAAAACGTTGAGAATTACAGAAATTAAGCAATACTTCCAAGATCTATCAGCTAAGAAACAGGGGAAGCAGGCTGAGAACCCTGGACTTCTGACTGTACCATTTCCTTTGTAGTTTAGCTATGAAATTATCATTTTACATGAATTCGGAATTGATGTAAACCTAGAAAGATGGACAGAAACAGCACAGTTAAAGAGGGATCTAGTTTATGCAGAAGTAACCCATGTGCATTATCAGGAGGCAGCTTTTCTCATGGGAGAGGGATGCAGAGGTAGGGAAAATGTGTGAAGCCTTTAAATGCCAGGCTAAGGAGTGTGGGAGTCGTTAGTGGTTCTTGATCAGAGTGGTGGCATAATATTAACAGCATTTTATTATTCATCTGGTTGTGGACTACTGAATCGATTGGGGAGGTGGAAGTGGAGCTTCGGAGACCAGTTTGATGGCTGTTGCTGGAGTCTGGAGTATGAGGACCTTTATTTAGTATATTGAGGTAAAGAGACCTGGGAAGGTGTTCTTTTGTTAGCAGACAGCGTTGAGGGCACATGCAAACTCCTTATATTTAAAAAGGCCTTATGAGTATGTATTGGGTTTCTTTCAAAAGCAGCTACTGCAGAGGCCTGAGAGGCCAAAAGGGCGCCTTTGGAATTAAAGCAGAGTTAGACTCCTGGCTTTGGCATTTTCTAATTATGTAGCCCAGAAGAAGTCACCTAACCTCTCTTGAGTCTTGATTTCGATTCCTCTAAGTTAGGGGTGACAAGCCCTACTTGTTTGAGCATCTGTGTAGTGCTTTAAGGCATCTAGCAATGGCGCTGCGTGTTGGTTCCCGCCTTCCCCGTGGTGTCCTGCAGGCGGGGACTGAGTAGCTAAGGACGGCGGAGGCCAGGAAAGTCGTTCTACCTGGAGACCCCGGGCTGGCACTTCTGTCCAGACCTGGACAGGCCTCCGAATGCCAGACCTTGGACCAGGCTTCGCACGGGATGACTGAGCATCCCAAGCCAGTCGGTGGGACAGATATTTTCCTCCTCAGAGGGGCTCTGGAGCGCGCGGCAGTCCCTGGCAGCCGTGGGTACCGAGACGGCGACAGGGCAACAGTGCGGAGAGGCGGCGCCGGCTCCCGAGGCCGAGGCTTCCACCTCCGCACCGCCCGCCGGCTAACTCGCCGCGGGTGCTGGGCCGCGCTGGCCGCGTTTGAAGTCTCCGGCGCGGCTGCTGGTTGGCGGGCGCGGGTCACGTGCGCCCAGGCAGGAGTTTCCCCGACAGCTGGAGGCTGCGTGGGATCCGGCGGCGGCTCCCGAGCGCGGCGGTGCGGCCTTCCCCGCCCCCTTCCTCCCTCCTCCCCCGCCCGCTTCCGCCCGGCTTATTATCCTCCTTATTGACAAACAGAGCGGCCGCGGCGGCGACTCTCGGCGTGCGTTGATAGCCAAGCCATGGGAGACAAGAAGAGCCCCACCAGGTAACAGCGCCCGGGCCCCGGGGCCCGGACTGTGCGGGCGGCAGGGCCCTCGTGCAGGGCTTCGGGTGGCTGCCTCGCTCGCCGCCCGGGCACCGGGGCGAGCACGGGGGCGGCGCCGCTGGTGTGCGAGTGCTGCCGCGTGAGGGGGCCGGCGCCGGCCGCCCCACAATGGAGCCGCGATGGCGGCGGCTACCGGAGCGGCAGCCCGGGTGTCAGAGCGGCTGTGGCGGCGGCGAGTGCGGCCGGGCTCGCGCCCTGCCTCTTCCTGACTTCCTTCCCCCTTGGAGCCGGAGCGCGGCGCGCCGAGGGCCCGCCGGGGGCCCGCCGGGCGGGGGTCGCGGAATTGGGGCGGGGGGCGGGGCGGGGGCGGCCGCGGGGCCCGGGCGCCGGGCGCGGCCTGCTGGTGACCCCGCGCCGCGTCGTGTCCGGGTTGTGTCCTGCAGGCCGAAGCGGCAGCCGAAGCCGTCCTCGGATGAGGGTTACTGGGACTGTAGCGTCTGCACCTTCCGGAACAGCGCCGAGGCCTTCAAGTGCATGATGTGCGATGTGCGGAAGGGCACCTCCACCCGGTGAGTCCCAGGCCTGTCCCGCGCGCCGCCGGCTGGCGGGGTGACGACCAGGGGACGCCCCTGCGGCTGCCGCCCCCTCCCATGACATTCGCGGACCCGGCGGGAGGAGGCGAGACGGAGGTGGCTGTGGCGATAGGAACTGGGTCACATTGATCGCAACCCAGGCGATGGTTTGCGGTGAGGGGTAATTGAAGAGGCTGTAAGGTTTTTTGCTGCCAAGAGAGAATAAATTATTTATGGGAGGCATTAGCTACTGCGATTTAATTCGTATCGCCGGGTGTAATGTCCCTCTCCCCACTCTGGGTATAAAAATGTTGGCTGCATTGTTGTGTTAGTGTGTAGGGATCAAGGAAAACCCATAAAATCCTCTTTAGGAGCAAAGGATGTAATTTCGTTCCTAAAAAAAAAAAAGTATCTGATTGCAGAATACAAAATATATTAAACTTCTTTTCTATATGGACTTCTGGAAGGGTCAGATCAAGGTTTTATTTAGTGTTTTTATTCCAGTTCTCTAATATCTTATAAATAAGTAGTTGGAGATGAGCCCAGTCACAGGAACAGATTTTTACTGAAAGTACCTGCATATCTTTAGTTTGATTAAATGGCAGTCTCTTAGACAAATGAGATGAAAAGATCTCTGCCCATTTTCAGACTTTATTTATTGTAAGCTTGCAGTATAATAACTCTGTCTTTTAAAAAACGACTTTGAATTAAGTGGATAAAGAAAATCATCCAGGAAATTCAGTCTGGCATTCTTAATCTGTCAGCACTTAGTTATCGAGCTCCTTGATTTTTTATAGGAAGGTACCCTTTGAATTAAATATAATCCTGTGATTTATTACTTAATATGTAGAGAAGATATATATTTTGATGTTACAAAGTTCATTAGAGACTAAACTATAACAATAAGCATACTAATCTGTCTTACTGTTACTTTAAAAAAGAGGGCATATATAATATTGACATATGCAAATATTCAGTAGACGTTAGATTTCTAAAAAATGAGATCTTGATTTTTTTTTTTAAAACACTACAGAATTTTATAACGTTTGAAATGTAGAGACAGGAATGGTTGACAGTAACTTATTTGAAAATTTTCTCAGTGAAGCTCGCTGGCTTTGACATGATTATTTTTTGTAAATATTATATGCTTTTTATATATTCCCACAATGGATAAAATATTTTGTACATTTTTCATATTCAAAAAGCAAACTTTCAAACATATTCTAAATTTAAGGGATTACAGCAGAACATTCCAAAAAGAAAAAAGTATATACTAAAATGATTGTGGTTACTAATTTTGGACCCATTTATTAATTCTCATTTACAGTGGATAAAATATTTTGAACATTTTTTATGCTCAGAAAGCCAACTTTTAGACATATGCTAAATTTAAGGGATTACAACAGAACATTCCAAAAAGAAAAAAAGTATTTGCTAAAATGATTGTGGTTACTATTTTTGGACCCGTGTTTTGTGATTTAAGTATTTTGAAAAGCAGAGTATCTTAATGGCTGTGTAAGGTTGGAGTTGGTTTAGAGTGTATTTGTATATCCGTGTTAGTACTTTGTGCTTTTTAAAATGCTTAGTAAGCAATATTTAGAAAATTTGTTTTTTGGAGGCAGGAACATTAAAGTGGAGACAATTATTATAATCTTGATCTCTGGTACTATATATTATTGCTTTTTGTTGTTCCCTCTCTATTTTCTTGTAGCCATTAGAAAAATACTGAAACTAGAAGAGCCTATATGTTTATTTGCAGGGACAGCAAGGAAGGGGGGAAGCTGGTGTCCTACTCCACAGCCAGTCTTGGGGTTAGAGGAACCCTGAGAAATAGAGTAGGTGGTGGCAGCTCAGAAGAGAAGAAACAGGCTGAATACCTGGCACCTGGAAGAAGAAGGAATATAGTACACAGGGGAGTTGGCCCAGGACAGAGAAGTGGGCCTAGTTTAAAAGAGGCTTGAGGCCCACCTGGGGGCCCCTGACTTTTTTTTTGTTTTTAACCGGTACATCCAAGCTCTTGTAGATCCAATTTTTAGTGGTGGAAACATTACTTGAGGAGGACTCAGAGAAGCATTGTCATTTGGATTGAAACTGAAGAGGCTCTGGGCAACTCACCAGAAATCTAAGGGACACTGTGTTCCTGAAAGTAAGTGTTCTACACTGCGACCCTCTCAGCTTCTTCCTTCCTCTCTCTGAATTGTCTCTTCTCTTTTGATTTTGGCTCTAAGTTAAACCTAAGAGCTCTAATTTCTCTGTTATCTGTTATTTTCCTAGTGGTTTCTGAAATTCAGGGTAGAATCCATGTTTGTGTAGAACAGTGTGGAACAGGGTATTGTTAATAGAGAAGATATTGATTGCATCACAGAATATTAATATTTTTCCTCTCTGGTAATGTTAGAAAAACAAGATTAAAGGACTGCAGAATGCTGTTGAGAAGCAAAAGTTTCAGTAGTTGGAAGGAATAATTCTCCATAATTGACATATTAATTAACAGTTAGGGTAATTTCCAGAGTTAGGTTGGCAAGTACTAAAGCTGGGACTGGATAGCTGCAGAGCAGAAGGATGCAGTTTGCTGATGTTTTGTTTGTGTGACCCATAGATGGGATTTGAATCCTTTGGGTCAGACTGACCTTTGAACTGATTCTGCCTCATTGCCAAATGTTAGGCCAAGTCTAAGCCATTCTAGACATTTGAAAAACTTTTTTGTTTTTAAACCTGCGGAGAAGATTGAGTCCTTGTTCTACCTTTAAAGTATTTTTTTTTCTTTTTTCTTTTTTGAGATAAGATCTCATTCTGTTGCCCTGGGTTGCAGTGGTATCATCCAGGCTCACTGCAGCCTCAAACTCCCAGGTTCAAGGGATCCTCTCACCTCAGCCTCCCAAGTAGCTGGAACTACAGATGCATGCCATCACGTGTGGCTAATTTTCTTATTTTTTTGTAGAGATGGGGATCTTTGTGTTGCCTAGGCTAGTCTCAAACTCCTGAGCTCGAGTGATCCTCCCACGTTGGCCTCCCAAAGAACTGAGATTATAGGAGTGAGCCACCATTCTGGTCCCTTTAAAGTTTTTATTGACAATATTTTTTTTTTCTTTAAGGAATATTAAGTTCAAATTCTTTATATTGCAACAGAAGCCCATTTCCTTTGGGTTATATATCCATGATAGGTCATGTCTTTCTATAGAATGAAGTTATATTCATGGCATGTATTTCAAAATAAAACAATTTGTTGTAGCTTCAGTTCCTCAATTTTTAATTTTATTTTATATTTTGGGGTACATGTGCATGTTTGTTATTGGGTATATTGCAGAGTCAGGGAATTGGGCTTCTAGTGTACCCTTTATCCAAATAGTGAACATTATATCCAACAGGTAATTATTCAGTCCCTCACTCCAAAATTTTTTACATTGTGCTTTTGTGAGAGAAACAGTAGTAAATGTCAAACTGACAGGAAAATTTTTAGAAGGAAAAAAATTCCACGGTGACAAATTATTTTCAAGATGCTGCACAGTGTGTATATCTGAAGTTTCTTTTCTCTTTCTCTTTCTTTTTTTTTTTGGAGGGGGGGCAGAATTTGAGACAGAATCTTGCTCTGTCGTCCAGGCTGGAGTACAGTGGTGTGACCTCGGCTCACTGCAACCTCTGCCTCCCAGGTTCAAGCAATTCGCATGCCTCAGCCTCTGTAGTACCTGGGATTACAGGTGCCCGCTACCATGCCAGGCTAATTTTTGTATTTGTAGTAGAGATGGGGTTTCACTATGCTGGCCAGGCTGGTCTCAAACTCCTGACCTCAGGTGATCCGTCTGCCTTGTCCTCCCGAAGTGCTGGGATTACAGGAGTGAGACACCATGCCCAGCCTGTCTGAAGTTTCTTATAAGGCAAGAAATGTCCCAAATATAAATGCAAGAAACTTTAGGAAATTAAGGATCATTCTTGACTGGGCCTAGTGGCCCACATGTGTAAGCCCAGCACTTTGGGAGGCTGAGACAGGAGGATTTCTTGAGGCCAGGAGTTTGAGACCAACCTGGGCAACACAGTGAGATCTTGTCTCTACTTCAAATAAAAAAAATTATCTGGGTGTGGTGGTGCACGCCTGTGGTCCCAGCTACTCAGGGGGCTGAAGTGGGAGGATCCCTTGAGCCCCAGAGTTTGAGGTTGCAGTGAACTGTGGTCATACCACTGCATTCCAGCCTGGGCAACAGAGTGAGACCCTGTCTCAAGAACAAAAAACATTCTGAATCATCAGAGAAAATGAAATATTAAATATTAAGGATAGTCTGTATGAGGGTGATAATCAATGTGTGATGATGAAATTAAGACTGGTGTCTTACTGCTACTTCACCTAGGAGTGGACAGTTACTTTGCTTAATTCAGGTAGCAAATATTTAGAAATGAAAATGATAGAATTATTGGTTTGGGTTTTAAACTGTGGTCTAAATGGTTCATACCAGGCTTTCAAATGTAACAGGTAATGTTACTTTTTCTTAGAGGATATTGTAACAGTCCTTTAGGTTTCGCATAGGTGTTATTTTAGAGAGCTATGAAAAAGATTTCACATAGTAGAGTAGAAAAAAAATACGTGAAAGAAAAGATTTCACATAATAACTAGGTGTTATTCTAGTATGAGTTTGGTAACCTGGGTTCATACCTCATTTCCTATCAACCATTTCAATATTCAGCATTCTGCAAATGTTTATTGAGCATCTTATTTAAGGGCTGAGTTGGATACTAGACATACAGTGGTGAGCAGAATGGATTTTTTTGTTTGTTTAAAATTTTACGGTTTTGCAAATCAGAACCACCTTAACTGTACCAAGCTCCATATGTGAGGTTTAGTGTTAGTAGATCTTTCCTTTAAGTGTAGGCTGAAGAGGTGGAACTTTTTCATTAAAAATATATATTGTTTATAACTGAACACAGTATTATGGTTAGGTAAAAAGAATGAGTTATCTCAGCTTCTGTTAAAAGCAAACTATAAAATTCACATTCTGAAAGAAGCTTAAACCAACTATCATCTGGTAGAAATCTTTTCAGCATTGTTTTCTTGTCATACTTGCTTTCCGTCTTCAAATTTGAGGTTTGGCACTGATTCTCCTAGACCTTTTGTGTAGGAATGGGAGAAAAAAATTGAGGACCATCTACATAAGTCCTTTTTAAAGAAATGCAGGGTTCCTGAGCCCCCTCCTGTCTATCTGAGGAGCCTTTCTAGCAACCATTTAGTTGTTCAGAGACTCCTTATTCTAGGAGGTTTCTTACTTGTTTGTTTTTTGTCCGCTGTCTTAGAGGACTCACACTAGTTAATTGTATGTGGGTAAATTTTACAAGTGGTTAGTGTTTGTATAGTCCGGATATCAGAGTGGTTTTCAAAGTATAGTCTGAGGGACACTGAGAGTCCCTGATATCTTTTTAGTTGAACCTTTCTATGAGGTTCACACTGTTTTTATAATAATATGAAGATGTTATTTGCTTTTTTCACTGTGATGGTACAGAGGCAATGGTGGGTAAAACTGCCAGCACTTTAGCATGAATCAAAGCAGCGGCACCAAATTGCTATCTTCATTGTAATTTTCACCACCATGTACATGAATGCAGTAAGAATAATGCCAGTTTGAATTAAGAATATCCTTGAAGCAGTAAAATTTACTAATTTTATTACATCTCATATTTTAAAAAATATTTTGTCTGACAAAATGGGAACTACACATAAAGCACTTACACTGTATACCAAAATATAGCGGTTAAGAGAAAGCACGTGTGTAGTTTATCTTGCAAGCAGAACTAGTGTTTTTGTCATACAACATCATTTTTACTTGAAAGACTACCTGAAATACCCTAGTTATTCAGACTTGGATATTTAGCATATATTTTCTTGAAAGTGAATATATTCAAGAAATATATCACTTCAAGGAAAACATTTGATAGTATATGTTGCCAGTGATAATCACTCAAGTGAAAATTAGAATTTTTGAAAATTTGTAGCAACAATGAGCTTTAGAGTTTCTGTGTATAAAGACTTTTATGAGAAGACTAGTGGTGATACCAATGAATGTAGTTTTTGACATTTTACCATGAAATGTGTCAGCATTTGGAAAATATGCATAACTCAGCAAACAAATGGTTCCTAGTTACCAATGTTTGATTTTATAAAACTGTAATGGGTAATCCATTCGAAGTACAAAATACCAACAGATTTTAAGGGAACACTGTAAACTTCGTTGATGTGGTTTCAGATTTCACATTGCACTAACCTTTGAGAAACAACTGTGTTTTTATGTAGTATCAAAGAATAACATCTATAATTATCTGAAAATGCTATTAAGCTACTTATCTCTTTTCAACTATATATCTGTGAGAGTGCAGATTTTCTTAATATTTTTGGACTAAAACAGTGTATTGCAACAAATCGAATGCTGAGACAGATGTGACAATCCAGATGTCTTCTACTAAGCCAGATGTTAGAGGTTAGCAAAAATATACAGTGCCACTCTTCATACAAAATACCTTTGTTTTGGAAAATAATAAGTTTTTAAAATAAAAATATGTCGTTTAATATGTGATATGTTTATTTTTTTTTAAATGAACTTATATATTTAGATTTTTATCAGTTTTTATTTGTAATATAGTAAATATCGATATATGACCCATATTAAGAAAAACAAAAAACAAAAAAAACTCTTAAATTTTAAAAGTGTAAATGATCCTAAGACCAAAAAGTTTGTGAACTGCTGGTCTAGAGTTTATTGGCTTGGGTTTCTACATGTAATGGATTTACTTTAGTAAGTGTTCTTTTTATTTCCTTTACAGTGTGAGGCCTGACAACTAGTATCCTAGTTGTTTAACTCAGTGGCCAATCTCACTCATCTTTTGATTTCTCCTCCAAAGTATTTGATGTTATTGGCCCTTTTTAAATTGAAACTCTCCTTCCTTGATGTCTCTAACACTCCTTTTTAGTAGATTTCTATGTATATCTCCGAAACCCATTTCTGCCTCCCCAAACCTGGTATCTGTATATTCTTTACTTTGTAGGTGGCATAAACTCCTTTCTGGAACCTCAGCTAGAAACCATCATTGTCTCAACTTTGATTCTAATTTGTGGTTATCCTTCTTGTCCTTTCTCTGGATTTTTCTCTTAAATATATCCTTTTTCCAGTTTATGTAGTTACAGTTCAGAAGCCCGTATCACTTCTCTCGTGAACTATTGGACAAATTGGTCTCTCCTTTGGAATGCTACTAACATTATCTTCATTGTCTTCTTTGAAACCTATCTGATTATGTTGGTCCCTGTATATTAAAAAACAATTGAGTCCTATTAGTGGCTGCTGAATAAAAGCTGAGATCCTGAGTATAGTGTTCAAGGCTATAATAATAATCTATCCCTAAACTACCTTCCTAGCTTCATTTCCTGCTGCTTATCCCAATCCTGTGTTGTGTCAGCACTGAATTATTTTTATCATATGGTACTTTTCTTTTTCTTTTTCTTTTTTTTTGGAGACAGAGTCTCGCTCTGTTGCCAGGCTGGAATGCAGTGGCACGATCTTGGCTCACTGCAATCTCTGCCTCCCAGATTCAAGTAATTCTCCTGCCTCAGCCTCCTGAGTAGCTTGGATTACAGGCGTGCGCCACCATACCCAGCTAATTTTTGTATTTTTAGTAGAGACAGGGTTTCACCATGTTGGCCAGGATGGTCACCATCTCCTGACCTCATGATCCGCCTGCCTCAGCCTCCCAAAGTGCTGTGATTACAGGCGTGAGCCACCATATGATACTTTTCAAAGAGGCCCTCTAGGATTACTCTCCCTCCACCCCTTGGTATCATACCGATTCTATGTAGTAGAGTCAGTCACGCACTCCATAATGACATTTTGGTCAGTGGGGGACCACGCATATAGTCCTATAAAATTATAATACCATATTTTTACTCTACTTTTTCTATGTTTAGATACAAATACTTACCATGGTGTTACAATTACTTGCAGCATTCTGTATAGTAACATCCTGTGCAGGTTTGTAACCTCAGAGCAATAGGCTCTACCATATAACCTAGGTATGCAGTAGGCTGTACCATCTGGGTTTGTATAAGTACATTCTGTGATGTTCCCACAATGAAATCACCTAACGATGCATTTTTCAGAACATATCCCTGTCATTAAATGATGCATGGCTGTATGTGTATGTAATTATTCCTGGCGAATCACTATATTGTAGTACAATTGTCTAGACACTTACCTGCCTTACAGGGCAGAGACTGTCTTATTCACTTTGGTATTCCTAGATAATAAAATACCTGAAGTATTGTAGATATTTAAATGTTTTCAATTAATGTTTATGCAAATTTGACTATTACTGTTTGACACCTGACATTGCTTTTCCAATAATTTTGAACATTATGTTTGTAAAAATATTATCAAACTTTTTTGTCTCTTAAGTTGTAGGTATAAATCGTTTTAGCATTATTTATTTATTTATTTTCTGAGACAGGGTTTCACTCTATTGCCCAGGGTGGAGTGCAGTGGTGTGGATATAGCTTACTGCAGTCTCAACCTCCCTGGTTCAAGTGGTCCCCCCACCTTAGCCTCCCAAGTAGCTGGGAGTATAGGAGTGTGCCACTATGTCTGGTTAATTTTTAAATTTTTGGTAAAGAGGGGATATCTCCCTATGTTGCCCAGTCTGGTTTCGAACTCCTGGGCCAAAGCAATACTCTCACCTTGGTCTCCAAAATGTTGGGATTACAAGCATGAGCCACTGCACCCAACTGTTTTAGCATTATTTCAAGGATGATATTGTACATGAACACCGTAGCATTTTTAAGGAACAACTTTGGCAAGTTGTATATTATTGTTATGATCTCATTTGTGGCCACTTATTAGGTCTTATTTTTCAGATTAAATTTATATAATATAGCTAAAAATGAAGTATTTCTTGATTAAAACCAATGAAGTCGTGAAAGTGTACAGCGTATTAAGAAATATATTGTATATTCCATTGCTACAAGGAGAATAAAATATCTAGGAATACAACTAACAAGGGATGTGAAGGATCTCTTCAAGAAGAACTACAAACCACTGCTCAAGGAAATAAGAGAGGACACAAACAAGTGGAAAAACATTCCATGCTCGTAGATAGGAAGAATCAATATTGTGAAAATGGCCATACTTCCCAAAGTAATTTATAGATTCAGTGCTATCCCCATCTAGCTACCATTGACTTTCTTCACAGAATTAAAAAAACTAATTTAAATTTCATATGGAACCAAAAAAGAGCCTGTTTACCCAAGACAATCCTATGGAAAAACAAAACAAAACAAAACAAAAAACAAAGCTGGAGCCATCATGCTACCTGACTTCAAACTATACTACAAGGCTACAGTAACCAAAACAGCATGGTACTGATACCAAAACAGAGATACAGACCAATGGAACAGAACAGAGGCCTCAGAAATAACACCATGCATCTACAACCATCTGATCTTTGACAAACCTGACAAAAACAAACACTGGGGAAAGGATTCCCTATTTAATAAATGGTATCAGGTAAACTGGCTAGCCATATACAGAAAACTGAAACTGGATCCCTTCCTTACACCTTAGACAAAATTAACTCAAGATGGGTTAAAGACTTAAACATAAGACCTAAAACCATAAAAACCCTAGAAGAAAACTAGGCAGTACCATTCAGGACATAGACATGGACAAAGACTTTATGACTAAAACACCAAAAGCAATGGCAAAAAAAAGCCAAAATTGACAGATGAGATCTTATTGAACTAAACAGCTTCTGTACAGCAAAATAAACTATCATCAGAGTGAACAGGCAACCTATAGAATTGGAGAAAATTTTTTGCCATCTGTCCATCTGATATACAGAATATACAAAGAAGTTAAATTTACGAGAAAAAAACAACCCCATCAAAAACTGGGCAAAGGATATAAACAGACACTTCTCAAAAGAAGACATTTATGTGGCCGACAAACATGAAAAACTCATCACTAGTCATTAGAGAAATGCACATCAAACTACAATGAGATACTATCTCGTGCCAGTTAGAATGGCGATCATTAAAAAGTCTGGAAACAACAGATGCTGGAGAGGATGTGGAGAAAAAGGAACGCTTTTACACTGTTGGTGGGAGTGTAAATTAGTTCAACCATTGTGGAAGACAGTGTGGTGATTCCTCAGGGATCTAGAACCAGAAATACCATTTGACTTAGCAGTCTCATTACTGGGTATATACCTAAAGGATTATAAATCATTCTACTATAAAGACACATGCACACGTATGTTTATTGCAGCACTATTCACAAAAGCAAAGACTTGGAACCAACTCAAATGCCCATCAATGATAAACTGGATAAAGAAAATATGGCATGTATATACCATGGAATACTATGCAGCCATAAAAAGAATGAGTTCATGTCCTTTGCAAGGACGTAGATGAAACTGGAACCATCATTCTCAGCAAACTAACACAGGATCAGAAAACCAAACACCACATATTCTCACTCATAAGTGAGAGTTGAACAATGAGAACACATGGACACAGGGAGGGGAACATCACACACTGGGGCCTGTCCTGGGGTGGAAGACTAGAGGAGGGATAGCATTAGGAGAATTACCTAATGTAGATGAAAGGTTGATGAGTGCAGCAAACCACTGTAGCACGTGTATACCTGTGTAACAGACCTGCAGGTTCTGTGCATGTATCCCAGAACTAAAGTATAATAAAATAAATATATTGTATTCACCTAAATTGTTAGTTTTCTGTTGAATGGTTTTTAAAGTTAAGGTAGTTAAGGTAGACATCAAGGGCCTATCAGAAACTGAAATATATTATAAATGCATGCTTACTGGGAAACATGCAATGAATTATGCTAGGACTACAGAATTGTGGATGAAACCCAATTCTAGCCTTTAAGGGTTTGAATTCTAGCACAGAAGATAGGTAATATTTGCTAGTGAGTAAATGCAAGGAGTTGAGAATGGATTTTCCAACATAGTTTTAGTTTTTGGAGAAGTCTGTGCTTATATGAAATCAGGTATTGTTGTGGCTATTATTTATTTTACTTTAACATCTGGGATACATGTGCAGAAAGTGCAGGTTTGTTACATAGATATACATGTGCTGTGGTAGTTTGCTGCACCCATCAACCCATCATTTAGGTTTTAAGCCTTGCATGCATTAGGTATTTGTCCTGATGCTCTGCCTCCCGTTGCCCCCCACTCCCCGACAGGCCCCAGCATGTGACGTTCCCCTCCCTGTGTCGATGTGTTCTCATTGTTCAACTCCCACTTATGAGTAAGAACATTTGGTGTTTGGTTTTCTGCTTCTGTGTTAATTTGCTGAGAATGATGGTTTCCAGTTTCATCCATGTCCCTGTAAAGGACATGAACTCACCTTTTTTTATGGCCGCATGTGGCATTATTAATAAAGCACTTTTGGTGGGGTGAGGTGGCTCACACCTGTAATCCCAGCACTTTCGCAGGCTGGGGCAGGAGGATTGCTTGAGCCTAGGAGTTCAAGACTAGCCTGGGCAACATAGGGAGACCCCGTCTGTACAAATAAATAAATATAAATAAAGCACTTTTGGTAAAATGTGCTTTAACATCATGGCCAATTTCCAGTTTGATTACTGTCTCCCCTAAGAAATTTCAGCCAAATTATGTTCTTTGAAACAGCTGGCACTTCATTGCTGGGTAAAGCCTTTTCTTTATCTATTCATTTGTGTATGTGTGTGTGTGTGTGTGTGTGTGTATGTATTTTTTTTAAAAAGAAACTGCTGTTTTTAAGATGATAGTTATATAATTGACGTAAAATTTCAGTAGACTGAAACTTCCTACATAGTATGCTGGCTCTATATGTAACTTTGAAGGAAGGAGGAATAAGCAAAGAAACCTTTCACTCAACTGTGGTAGTTTTATGAACCTCCGTCAAACAACTCGGGTTTCAATCTAGGCTTTAATATTAATTATGTGACTGGATTTCTACCTTCCTCACCAGTTGCATAGGGTTGTTTGATGAGCAAATTAAAGTGTTTATAGGAAAACATTCTGAGCACAGTAAAGCACTGCACAAGTGACAGATAATGAAAGACACAACTTACTGAGTTTCCAACACCAGAAACTACCAATGGTAACAACAACAACAAAAAAATTGGCAGCAATAAATTACAAGCCACCATTTATTCTTTAACAGTAATGGCCACTATTTACTGAGCACTTACTGTGTGTCAGCCACTGTGATAATGGCTTTACCATTTAATCTTCTCAACAATGAGAATTAAAACCATTTAATCTTCTCAACAATGCTTTTGAAAGAAAAGAAAAAAAAAACCCTGAATATCATGCTGGCGAGCATTGCCAATATAACCAATAAAATAGATAACTTATGAAACATATACTAAACTTAATAATGTAACCCTAGTATAAAATTATTTTATTTACAATATAGATGATTCCTGGGATGATTTTTCAAGTATTGAATATGTATAAATTTAACGATCCTGCCCTTTTATGTAAGCGCACTTGTGAAGTGCTTTACTGTATTGAGAGTGCTTTCCTCTGTATCCTTCTATTTGCTCATCAAACCATCCCCTGTGTGGCTGGTGAGGAAGATGGTCCGCTAGTCAACGAATTAATGTTAGAGCCTAGATTGAAACCTGGGTTGTGTGATTACTGGTTGATCTTTTCACTCCTTTGTCTTTAATAAAGAGGTTTGTAAAACTGTACTAGTTGAATGAAAGGTTTTTTTGCTTATTTCTCTTTCCTTCAAGGTTAGATATAGGGCCAACATACTTGGTAGAAAGATTATCATTCTGTGGAATATCAAGCTTTCATTCAAGGATTTGGTGAAACCTTAGTCTTTTTTTCTTTAAGGTATGTTTTCCTTAAATCTTTATAGCTTGGAATAATTACTTACTTAACAAATATTTGTTGAACACCTACAGTTTTTTGTTTATTGGCTTTCATGGTTGTTAAAACGGTACCTTTTGTTACATGAGCTGTGATTTATAATCATGTTTTAAAAGATTCCGTATGTACTTCATTCATTACTGAGAAGTTTAGAGCTATAAGGAACCTTTCAAGTGTTTCTGGAGTGTTTAGTCACATCCTGAGCCAGACAAGTTTTTATTACTTGAAACCTTAATGATAGACGGATAAGGGCATCTTCAGAGGGAAGATCTTGAGAGATTTGGAGTAGAGAGGCTTGTATTAAACTTTTGAAATGAACTGAGACTGCTATTGTTTTCAAAACCTTCTTGTCGGGATTTTCAGCTAAGTTTGGAGGATTCTTAATTGTGGAACTTGGGGAACTAACATAATATTTAGCAATCTGCTGGTTGAGGTCTTTTCTATTTGTTGGAACTCATGGCTCTAGCCTCGTATCCTCTTGATAGATAAGAAAACAGGCCAGAAGTATTGTGACTTGGGTCAATAGTTGATCAGTGTGAGATTTAGAAATCTGAATTTCCAATCCCTTAAAAAAAATTTTTTTTAAGAGACGGAGTCTTGCTCTGTCACCCAGGCCAGAGGGCAGTGGTACGATCATAGCTTACTGTAACTTCAAACTCCTGGGCTCAAACCTCAGCCTCCCAAGTAGCTAGGACTACAGGCATGCTCCATCACACCCAGGTAATTTAAAATTTTTTTGTAGAGATGAGGTGTTGCTATGTTGCCCATCCTGCTCTCAAACTTTGCCTCAAGCACCCCTCCTGCCTCAGCCTCCCAAAGTATTGAGATTACGGGTGTGAGCCACCATGCCCAGCCTCCAGTCCCTTTTTATAACCTTGCTGTGGTAGCATTTAATTAAATTTGCTAGCAAGTAACTTCTTAAGGATTTCTTCTTATTATTTTCCCTATACCTAAATCTGGTGGTATACCTCTTGACAGTTTCTAACATTAGACCTACTACTTATAAATAATATAAGAACTTAAAAACAAGAACTAAATGTCAAAAATCTAGGCTAATCGTATGGTGAATAAAGAAGAAAATGACTGTCTTTTTTCCTATATTTACTAATATTTTTGAAGTACAAATGTTAACAAACTTAATTTTTATGTCTTTTATAACAACTTTTATTTTGCTGTATATCCTCACTTCTTTGATACCATAGTGTTTCTCAGGAGAAATACCAGTAAGTATATTTCTCTCTTTTATTTGTGATACAAATATTAAGAATCACTGATAGTAATATAATCACTTTGATTATATGTGAATGTGTGAATGACTGGGCGTGTGTATATGATGTAAAGTTTGTATAGCTCCCTGACAATTTTTAGACATATGAATTAAACCATTTCATCTTTACATGTTTTATAGTCTGATCAGGGTTCCTTTGCACAACATTATACTTTACTTTTATAGAATATACTAGGGACAGTCAACCCAGAATGGCAGCAAGTAGGTGATTTTTATGCCAGGGAGGTAGTTGCTCAACAGGTAAAGCTCTTGGTGCATTCGTGGAATAGGCAAAGTGATTTTGGGCTTCTTTCTTCTTCGTTTCATCCATTTTTGCTATTTATCCTTTGTCCACCTAGAGCCCAAAGTCTCTGCACTAATATTTATTTCTAGCCTACCTTCTAAAATGTTATGATTGCTTCATTTTTATTTACTTCACCAACAGTTCTTCCTTTACTAGAATATCTTTTATGTTTTATGTAAGTCTGAATAAAGTAATTTTTCTAAATGCTAATGTAAAGCATTCTATTTGCTCATCAAACCGTCCCCTGTGTGGCTGGTGAGGAAGATGGTCCGCTAGTCAACGAATTAATGTTAGAGCCTAGATTGAAACCTGGGTTGTGTGATTACTGGTTGATCTTTTCACTCCTTTGTCTTTAATAAAGAGGTTTGTAAAACTGCACTAGTTGAATGAAAGGTTTTTTTGCTTATTTCTCTTTCCTTCAAGGTTAGATATAGGGCCAACATACTTGGTAGAAAGATTATCATTCTGTGTGTGATGGGGGGTGTGGGGGGGATGGAGTTTTATTTTTTCCTTAAGATAATAATTCTTTTTCTCATGATTATTGAAGTATTATATATACATTAAAGATTTAAGGAAGTATAAGGAGGAAGATAGTAATGATTATCTTCATATTATCATTCCAGTCAGAAGTTAGCTACTTCTAAAATGTTGTGTTTCCACTCTGTAGTTTTGCGTAGATATTAACATTTAAAAGTGAAACTTGAGGTATCTCTCATTGGAAGAATGGGAAAAAAGTAGACTTTTTACCATTTTAGGGCCCTCTCATGACCATTCTCACCTCATCTTGGTCCTCTAAGTCTCTGAGAAGTCCTCCAGTCTCTGAGAAGGCTCCAGTTTGTTTGTCTTATTTAATTGAGCAGTTCTGAGTCTTATTTTTACCAGGGAACTTTGTTTTTCAATTTTAATATAGATCATGTGGAGATGTGCTGTTATGTAGGAGTTTGCTATCAAAGTGTGGTCCACAGACCAGTGGCGTTAGCATCACCTGGGAGCTTGTTAGAAATGTACAATCTCAGGCCTCACTGAGGACTTAATGCATCAGAACCTGCACTTTAATAGGATCTTTAGGTTATTTATATGCACATTGAAGTTTGAGAAACACTGCTCTTTTTTTTCCAGATAAGATAGGTGGACAGGGGTCTGAAGTATTCATGCCACTTCGAGCTGCTTTTTCCAAAGAGCTTTTCTCTCACGTTTTTGTGTGTGCATGTGTGTGTGCAGGCAGGGTTGTATGTATAGGCATGTGCCTGGGCATGCATATGTGTACAGGAATGTGGGTATGTGGGCATCTCTCTGTGTCTATATCCCTGGTTCCCCTAGTCTGTTCAGCAGATACTTCTCTGAATGAGCTTAATGAACTCTCATGTCCAAAAATGCTTTCTCTGTTATACCTCCTATCTCTTACCGCTGCTCCTAATATCCGTACACAGCTGTACATTCCTTCAACCATACAGCTCATCGAAGGACATCTTTGGGAAGCCTCCTGTGAAAGAGAAAGCTTCAGGAAATAAGAGGGTAAAGAAGAGAGAGGTTTGCCTGTTAGAATCAAGTAACAAGCTTTTTGGGGTAGAAGAGACCTGACTTTCCCTCAGGAGGGCCCAGTGGTTTCAAATTGTGTTGACTGGATCCCTGTGGTTTCATGGAATTGGCTCAGTGGGAGCAAGCAAGTGGGGCTCTGTGGTTGCCCACTTCACTTCATCCAGATCATTTATACTATTACATATTTTATTAGGATTTCTCTTAATTTTTATTTTATGTGTTTTGCAAAACATTTTTTGTGGAAAATCACTGCCCTGTTTTACCACTCAAATTCTGTTCATCTCAGGCTAAGTTAATTGTGACTGGACTACCTACCCTCACATTTCAAAAAGAAGAGCTATTAGTGAGTTTTGTAGGGTGGCAGGAGAGATTTGAAGCTTTCTTTCTTGAAAGCCCTTTCTCTTTCCCTCCTTCCCTATATCTTTCCTTTTCTCCCCCCACTCATCTTCTTAGACACATTTGTTCTGTTTAAGGACCAAAATTAGTAAGGCTCAGAGCTGCATAATTGACTGATTAAATTAGTAATGAGCACTATAACTTACAGATGAAACATTTGTTAAATTCATAATGCTATCAAATAATACATTTTGATAACATTTAATAAGATTATTTTGGGAGACAACCATAATCCCAAAAGATACGGTCCTGAATGTCATAATCTCAAATGTTGAAATCCTGAAAAATCAACATCCTTAAAGTCTAAAATCCCCCAAATCACAATCCTAAAAGGTCAAAATCCCAAAAATGTATTCTGGAAAAAATAATACATTTTTTAAAAGACACATAGATTTTAAAAAGGGGATTTATTTGAGAAACAGATAAAAACAGAAAAATTCATAGGCCATTTTACGCAGTAAAATAGGCAGTAACATTTTTGCAAGCATAGATACTCAGGTGTACTAACAGTCATGCAGATACAACAGTTAAAAGCAGACAAACCATATTCATAAGTCAAAAAGGGAAATGTATAAATGCGTATCACTGTGGTTGGTAATTGTGTGCACCCAGCTTTATAACTGCAGTAATCTGAAATACCGTGAAATACCTAAGCCTTGATGAGATCGATAATCATCAGTGTGTGTGTGTGTGTGTGTGTGTGTGTGTGTGTGTGTGTGTGTGTTTCCTAGTGGCTGATGTAGACTGTCACATAAAAATTTGGACCTTACCAGTAAGTTGTAACGTCTAGAAAGTACTCTGGTAGTGTAATAGGAGTAAGCAGTATATATAGACTTAAGAATTAAGCAGGTAAAAGCAGAATTTTTTACTGTTTTCCATAGTTAAAGAATACATCTGTTTTCAGGGTTGGGATTGTCTGAGCATGGTCGTGGTCTCTTTTAGGCCACTGTGCCCTTTTATATATTATGCTGTTTCTTCGGCCCTCCACTTCCCCATCCTCCACAATTTCATGGTCTTTATGATCATTCAGGCTTCATCTCTGAAGGCTAAGCATTCCCTTGTCTCTAGGTCAGAATGAATGTCCTCTCAATTACTCTTAAAGCATTCTATGCTAAAAGTGATGATGTGTTTACACAGTGTATTGAAAATATTTTGTATTCGTTTCTTTCCTTCCTGAGGGCCATACCATTGGTCCATTATCACATTTCAGTTTAAATCCCCTCCTTGACATTCATATTCATGTGGTTTTTTGGTCGTAATTAAATGTAAGTGATGAAATGAATTTGGCACATTTCTTAGTTAATAATAAGGATAATTGTAATAATATTTTAAAAATTCTCAATGCCTATCACAATGCCTTGTGTAGGTACTGATAATACTTAAATGAACTGCGAAAGGCCCTTTGCTATATATCTGATTCTGTTGCTGCTTTAAACTACTTTCCACTTCTTGTTTTTTTAAGGAATATTTATGTAATTTCATAATTTTGTGAGTTAGTTGGAATATGTTTAATTATACCCATTTTACTGGATAGAAGAACTTACGTCAGTCTGAGCTACCTGCATGTTCAATTATCAGCAGTTTTAAAAATGTTTTCTTTTACCGTCAATATAAGGCATGATGGAAACCACAGCCGATAGATTTTATTCTCTCTTGTGTCATGCTTGCTTACTTGCTGAATCTTAACTAGAGGCAGAGAAACCATTTAGTGGCAGCCATTTTAATAGTCTAGGCAAGAGGCACTAATGTCCTGAACAAGGGGAATGCCAGATAGGAGAGAGAAATGAATGTATAGATGTGTTTAGGAGAGATCTGTAGGACTTGATGGTTGATTGGATATGGTTGTGGGAGGGAGGAAGTTGGGTTGTAGTGAAGGGGAGGTATCAAGGATGAATCTCAGGATTCTGGCTTAAGCAGTTGAGTGAGTGGTGTGTGTTCTCACTGAGATAGCAAATAGGAAGACAGGTTTAGGGGAAGGTAATAGTTTACCTATAGATTGGTTGAATTTGGGGTGCCTGGGGAAAATCTGAGAGGGAAGATCTGTGAAGCAGTTTGGATATGTTGGGTAAGGCTTAGGAAGGAGGAAAGGGCTGTAAATACGTATTTGGTAGTCATTAGTACACATGATTTGAGTTGAAGCTGTAGGAGCGGGTAAGACATGAGGGAGGGAATAGATTGCATACCATGAGAAAAGAGACCTAGGAGAGACTTTTGAGGAACATCTTTATTTTTTTACAGTGGTAGGAGAAGAGCATCCCACAAAGAAGAAGAAAGAAATGGAGAAGGAAAAGAAAATTAATAGGGAGTAAGAAACCCGGGAGAGTGTAACAATACAGAAACAGAAGGAAGAGGATATTTTCAAAAAGACGGGGGTGTGTTTAGCCATGTCCAATGGCTTTTACTTTCATCAGACAGAATCTTAATTTTTCTCTCAAGTTCCATGTAATATTTGTTTTAGTAAATCTGGCATTTAGATTTGTATTTTTAAGTTGTAACAAGATAATAATTCTGCATAGTGCTTGTCCTCAGCTTTTCATGTTACAATAATTCTGATTTATATTTATAGGCTAAATAAAGGAGGTTAATATTGGTAGATAGGAAGATGAGTAAAATTATGTTAGTAACTAACTTTGTTTCCCGAGGATATAATTATCTAGTAATATCTTATCTTTAAGTCTATGCCTCTAACGATCACTTTAAATTATAGCTGCAAAATGTGATAGAATTAACAACAACAAAAATCCCAAAACATTGGGTCCTTCTTGGTGTCAAGAATTTAAGTGGTAAGTAAATGTACAGTAACTTTATTTTTTGAGAGGGAATCTCGCTCTGTAGCCTAGGCTGCTGGAGTGCAGTGGCGCGATCTTGGCCCACTGCAACCTCTGCCTCCTGGTTTCAAGTGATTCTCCTGCTTCAGCCTCTGAAGTAGTTAGGACTACAGGCGCCACCATGCCTGGCTAATTTTTTTCAGGTGTTTTTAGTAGAGACAGGGTTTTTCGCCATGTTGGCCAGGCTGTCTTGAACTCCTGACCTCAGGTGATCCGCCCGCCTCAGCCTCCCAAAGTGCTAGGATTACCGGTGTGAGCCACTGTGCCCGGCCACTGTATGGTAGCTTTGAAAACTCCTGGGAGATTGCATACTTAATTGTGAGGGAATATGTGTAGTTTCAAGAAACCCTTGTTTTCTGTTTTTAGGAGGAATGAATCTTAGCACTCTTTAATGATTGGTTAACCAAGCAAATCATAGAACTTCTTTTAAAACTTCATTTGTTCTATAAAGTAACAGCTATCTGTGAAGTACACTGGATTTTTTTTTCTTTTTTTATTTCAATTTTTTATAGATATGAGGTCTCACTATGTTGCCTAGGCTGGTCTCGAACTCCTGGGCTCTTGCGATCCTCCCACCTCAGCCTCCCAAAATGCTGGAATTACAGGTGTTAGCCATTGCACCCAGCCTACAGTGGATTTCATATGATTTACAATGCCTAAAGATTCAGGTTTTAGGAGTGCTGAATAGCAAAGTTATTTAGAACATAGGCAAAATAAGAAAGGAATACTCTTTCTTATTCTAGAGTCTATAGAGTCTAGAAAGACTCTAGAACTAAAAATCAGTGAGTGGCTTTTGAATTTCACAAATATTTTAATTAACCATTAAACATTAAAATGCTATTTTGAGGCAGGTGTTGGGCTAGGTAATGGAGTTACAAAGGAGAACAAGACACATCCTTACCCTCATGAAGTTTGTTTGTTTATTAATTTAATTTATTTAAGATGGAGGAGTCATGCTCTGTTGCCCAGGCTGCAGTGCATTGGTGCCATCTCAGCTCACTGCAACCTCTGCCTCCCAGGTTCAAACGATTCTCCTGCCTCAGCTTCCTGAGTAGCTGGGACTGCAGGCGCCAGCCACCACACCTGGTTAATTTTTGTATTTTTAGTAGGGAAGGGGTTTTACCATGTTGGCCAGGCTGGTCTCGAACTCTCGACCTCAAGTGATCCACCTGCCTCAGCCTCCCAAAGTGCTGGAATTACAGGCGTGAGCCACTGTGCCCGGCCAGCCCTCATGGAATTTAAGTTGCAAACAAAAAATACAAAAAGAAAAAATCATTACAAACTGTGGCAATGACAGGAATTACTTGAAATAGGTGAAGAGGAGAGGCTTCTGTGAGTGGGTGGCATTTAATCAGCAGATGGATAAGAGGAGGCTGGGCATGGCGGCTCACACCTGTAATCCCAGCACTTTGGGAGGCTGAGGCCATTGGATCACTTGAGCTCAGGAGTTCGAGACCAGCCTGGGCAACGTGGCAAAACCCTGTCTCTACAAAAAGTACAAAAATTAGCCAGGCATGGTAGCATGCGCCTGGTTTCCCAGCTACTTGGAAGGCTGAGTTAAGAGAATGGCTTGAGCCCAATAAGGGGAGGTTGCAGTGAGCTGAGATTGTGCCACTGCACTCCAGCCTGGGCAAAAGCCAAACCCTATCTCAAAAAAAGGGATAAGAGGAGGTATTTGTGAAAGAGTTATGGTTAACAGCAAGTTGGAAGCCCTTTGGTTAGTTTGTTTTACCTTGAGCAAAGACTAGTGCATAGTGAGGCAGAGGGTGAGTGGCATCAGATGAAGGTGAACAACTGAGTAAAATGCCAGATCACAATTTAGTCATAAATGATGTGACATTGAGATTTTATTGGAAGTGTAACGAGAAGCCATTTAATGAATTTAAGTGTAGAAATGCTGTGTGGCTTCTGTAAGGAGAATGGACTGGCAGCCTGCAGTAATGTATAAATAGAAAGACTAATTGGGCTATTCTTCTAGTTAGGTGAAAGATAATGGGGCATTAATATTTTGAGATTAGATAAAAGAAAATGAGTTTCTTCCTTACTGTTACTAATACTTTTATGTTTCCATAAAAAGGTCATTAATATACACACAATGAAGACTTTTTAAGGTATGGCATTTCAGTACTTATGGTTTTATATGTACTTTTAAAATGATAATGAAATTAACTATATTGAAGCAGAACGATTTGCATGAATATGTTGAAATGTAAAAGAGGAATTTCTATTTTAAAAAGTTATTTATTCAATGGAAATAAAAAAGGATGACTTTCCCTAAGGAAGGAAAGTGAGACATTTGGAGCCACTCAAGTTGGCTTGACACAATTGAAATTTGTGATGTTAGAAAAATGTTATTGTTTTATAAAATCAGTTTTATACAGAAATTATTCACTTTAGAGATGGCTATTAAGAATTGACTTGAAAAGTAATGTAAGGCTTCAAAATCTGGTCAGATTAATTTAAATAATATAATAGAATTTTGTTCTTTTTCCCACCTTTTCTCTCAGAAGCCTGCAGTCATCTTAGGGCTCAACTGAGGAAAGATCCATTTGCAAGTTCACTCATGTGGTTGTCAGCAGACCTTAGAACACCTGCTTCCACATTAACTCACAGGTCTGTTGTCAGGCCTCAGGCATCTGGCTGTTGGCCAGAGACATCAGTTTATTGCTATGTGGGCTTGTCTTTTCTATAGGCTCAGAACGTGACAGCTTGTTCACCCCAAAGCAAGATGTCTGGACAGTGAGAGAAAGGCCCGCCTTGGACTCCCAGAGTGCTGGGATTACAGGCGTGAGCCACAGTGCCAAGCCTCTTAATGACATCTTTTATATTAGCTTATACCATTAGGATAAAATATTTGCATTATTGCTCCTTGATCTGTTTTATCACTATAAACATATAAGACCTTTGTGCTATGTACTTACTCCAGTGACTAGGAGTCTAGTAAACTAGTAAAGTTACTTAGATGACCCTTTTCTGATATTTATTCCAATTAGAAATGGAGGTCTGTGTAGTACCCCTGTTTGAATGGGTCATTTAAAAGTGAATGAATTTATTACTGTTATACTTAATTCAAATTTATAGAAAAATGCTTGCATTTACCCAAGGCAATTTGTATCTTAAATTTAAGTAAGAATCTAGCACAGATCTTGACAATTTTGACAGGTGTGTTGTCAACCCTAACAAATACAAATATGACCTCATAACAGGATTGAAATATAAGATTTTCATTAGAATTACATTTTGAACTTGATTTTGTAGAATGATTTTACAGACCATTTTATCCCTTTTTTTTTTGTTTGTTTTCTTTCATTTATTCAGTGGTCAGTTAGTTACCAGACTATTCTTAAAGGAAAAGCTATACACTTTCTTTGTTTCCATAGAATGAAGAATCATGAAATCATAAGTTTCTTGAAGGAAGGAGGTGATTCTTTAGAAGCATGATGGTAAAGGGTATTAAAATACATCTGTATCTAGTACCTGCTAGTGTAGTTACTAGTGTTAGAAGTCATCACTGCTGTGGCACATTAAAATGAATATGATGAATATATATTGATTAATATGTATTCAGTTAAAGGTAATATAATATCTTCATGTGAGCTTGAAGAAATTTCTTTTGGAGGGATTTTTTTCTTTTGACTAGAAATAGTTTTTATATCAATGTCGGCCATTTTTAGGCAATTATTTTAAAAGTTTATTTAAAAATTTGCTATATTTCTTTTGTACAAGTATTTAAAATTAACATTATTAATATCAATGACTGGCATACGTTTATGTGTTTGTGGTTGGTGTGTTAATAGGTGACACATGGTTAAAGACTTTTTTTTTTTTTTGAGATGAAATCTTGCTGTGTTTCCCAAGCACGATCTTGGCTCATTGCAACCTCCGCCTCCTGGGTTCAAGCTATTCTCCTGCCTCAGCCTCCTGAGTAGCTGGGATTTTAGGCACCTGCCACTACGCCCGGCTAATTTTTGTATTTTTAGTAGAGATGGGGTTTCACCATGTTAGTCAGGCTAGTCTCGAACTCCTAACCTCAGGTGATCCGCCCGCCTTGGCCTCCCAAGGTGCTGGGATCACAGGCGCGAGCCACCGTGTCTGGCTGACTTTTTTTTTTTTCTTTTTTCTTTTTTTTTTTTTTTGGAGACAGAGTCTCCCTCTGTTGCCCAGGCTGAAGTGCAATGACATGACTTGGCTCGTTGCAACCTCCATGTCCTGAGTTCAAGCAATTCTTCTGCCTCAGCCTTCCGAGTAGCTGGGATTACAGGCGCATGCCACCACGCCTGGCTGCTTTTTGTATTTCTAGTAGAGATGGGGTTTTACCATGTTGGTCAGGCTGGTCTCGAACTCCCAACCTCAGGTGATCCATCCGCCTTGGCCTCCAAAAGTGCTGGGATTACAGGCATGAGCCACGGCGCCCGGACGACTTTCTTTTTTCTTTTCTTTTTTTTTGAGACAGAGTCTCGCTCTGTCATCCAGGCTAAAGTGAAGTGGCACGATCTCCGCTCACTGCAACCTCTGCTTCCCAGGTTCAAGCAGTTCTCGTGCCTCAGCCTCCCGAGTAGCTGGGATTACAGTCGTGCACCACCCTGTCCATCTAATTTTAGTATTTTCAGTACAGATGAGGTTTTGCCATATTGGTCAGGTTGGTCTCGAACTCCGGATCTCAGGTGATCTTCTTGCCTCAGCCTCCCAAAGTGCTGGGATTACAGGCATGAGCCACCACGCCTGGCCTGGTTAAGACTTGAGTGATAAAATGGGAATTGTATCGATGCATTTTATCTGAATTCTAACATATTGTTAGTGCACCGTGGTGGCTTCCATACCAAAAATCTAGTGAATGTTAATGACAATGGCTAGTTAAGAAATGATAGATTTTGACCAACTATTCTTGTACTAATATAAAATATAATGATATTGTTTTAGCAAAATGAAATAGCCTGGTGGCTGATATTTTTGTATATTAAAATATAGCAGCCATTATAGTAGATGTTTTAAAATGAAACCATTCTAATGATTTTCTTTTCCTTATGTTTCTGATAATGTCAGAAGTTTCCCCTGACATATTTAGCAAATTGTTTCCATATTTACTTTGATATATGCATATATAGTTATCTAGTGAATTTACGCTTTCCCCTGTAGTTCTACGTTTAATTATAATATCAAATAAAATGAAATAATCTTCTTATTCTGATAGAGAAGAAAAAGCTGGATCACTTACCAGTAACTGGAGTTCTCCTATTGGGTAATCTCCACAGATCCACATTGTTTGAAGTTATTGTGAGTGCCTCGAAGACCAAGGAACCGTTGAAATTTCCAATTTCAGGAAGGTAAGCAAGTGCACTGAAGCATGTCTCTAGCATCTCCCAAATCCCCTCCCCCAAACTTTCTTACATATACGTCTGTACTGCATGCCCCCTCAGTTCCAGTGGATGCCCATCAGGAAGATTCTCATGCTGGACAGAAGGGCAAGAGAGGTGGATCTGTGAGGGAAAAGACCCAATAGGATAACTCAAGTTACTGGTGAGTAATCTAGTTTTCACAAACTTGAGATTTTTTTTCCCCCAAATTTTGTCCCTTGAGAAGGAATTTAATTGAAAAGAAAGGAAGTTATTTGGGATAGCTTCTTTTTGTATGTTTGATGTGGATTATGAAAAGTATTGTATGGACAGTAAATACTGAGCTATTAATGGGTGTATGAGTAAAAAGTATGACATTAATTTTAAAGTATCTTATTTACATAATAGCTGCTTCTAAAAGATTATACATTTACTCGGCCGGGGTTGGTGACTCACGCTTATAATCCCAGTACTTTCGGAGGCCAAGGTGGGTGGATCACCTGAGGTCGGGAGTTCAAGAACAGCCTGACTAACATGGAGAAACTCTGTCTCTACAAAAAATAGAAAATTAGCCGGGCATGGTGGTGCATGCCTGTAATCCCAGCTGCTTGGGAGGCTGAGGCAGGAGAATTGCTTGAACCTGGGAGGCGGAGGTTGTGGTGGGCTGAGCTTGTGCCATTGCACTCCGGCCTGGACAACAAGAGTAAAACTCCGTCTCAAAAAAATTTACACATTTACTGCCTTTTGGTAAATGGTGTAGTTGTTCTAAAGCAATATAGGGAAGCTAAACGTTGAATTCTTTTATACATTTCTTTATGATATTGCTTTTTTGAAGTAAATATTTACACGGTAAAATTTATGGAGATGTCATATTTGGTGAATTTCTTTTGGCACAGTAGTACTAACCAGCAAGGATAGTTTAATTGACTAGCACTTTTTTTTTTCTTTCGAGACAAATCTGGCTCTATTGCCCAGGCTAGAGTGCAGTGGTGTGATCTTGGCCTACTGCAACTTCTACCTCGTGGGCATAAGCCAGCCTCCTACTTCAGCCTCCTAAGTAGCTGGGACTACAGTTGCACACCACCATGCTCAACTAATTTTTTTATTTTTTATAGAGATGGGGTGTTGCCATGTTGCCCAGGCTGGTCTGGAACTCATGAGCTCAAATGATCTGCCCACCTTGGCCTCCCAAAGTGTTGGGATTACAGGTGTGAGCCACCACTCCTGGCCTGACTAGCACTATTTTTTTTTTTTTGACTAGCACTTCTTAATGACAGTTTTCAATATATCTTGAACTTCATTGAAAAATATATTTGAAAAATAATATAGGATATCTTGCAGTTATATTTACCACTTCCTTATTTGTAATGAAAAGACTTGATGTGAAGTGTAGCAGAATTGGTTCAGTTTGAGCTCTCTGATTTCCTCAGGTACCAAATAACTTACTGAATTGATATTTGTAAATGTTACTATATAATTAGTTTCTTGCTTCTCATTTTTCTCCCACTCATTTTGCATTATTACTAGGTTACTGTTTCTAAAAAGGCATTTTAAATATAAAGAGCTTGTAGTGGTGTCCTGCTTATAGCTGTTTTACAAAACTTTCATCCGTTTTCTGGATACTTGAGGCCTGCTACTATACCAATTCCATCCTGTTTATCCAGCCTTAATTTCTTCAGTTTGAAACTTTTGTTTGTTCTTACCTGGATAGTTATATTTACACTTGGTTTGTGGTTTCTGACTTTCTTCAGGTAAACTTCTCTCGGTTCTGATTTCTGTACTTTAAAGTTGAGGCAAGTCTTACCTCTTTTATCAGTCCTTTTATGCTAGTATCTTTGTTATCTCCAATTCTTCAGTAGAAAAGTGAGATATCTGTAAGATTCTATTAATTCATGGAATTTACTTAATACAGTGCCTTAGCAGCACCCAGTTAATACCCTTATTGGCTAGTATTTGGCTGTAGATTGGTCTTAAATGTTTTTGTGGTTATGGTTAGCTGAATGATACAGTTTAGCCATTAAATATTAGCTTTAGGTTGTATTGCCATTTTTTAATTTAAATTTAAATTTAATTTAATTTTTATTTTTTATTTTTTGAGACAGTCTCACTCTGTCGCCCAGGCTAGAGTGCAGTGGCGTGATCTCCGCTCACAATTGCTCCCAGGTTCAAGCAGTTCCCTTGCCTCAGCCTCCCAAGTAGCTGGGATTACAAGCATCTGCCCCCACACCTGCCTAACTTTTTTGTATTTTTAGTAGAGACAGGATTTCACCATGTTGGCCAGGTTTTGAACTTCTGACCTCAAGTGATCTGCCCGCCTTGGCCTCCCAAAGTGCTAGGATTACAGGCATGAGCCACAACGCCTGGCCATATTGCTATTTTAAAAAAATATACAGCACTTTTAAAAAATATATATTATTTTATTTTTTACACAGGTATGTTGTATAATAAACATATGCAACTCTTAAACTGAGTTTTTAGGTCCTTTGAGAGCAAAAATAGTTTGCCTTTTTTTTAAGATTTTTTAAAAGATGTTTATGGTTTATCTTACTAGTTCCTAACATCAGTGACTGAGATTAAATCATCCCCACTGAAACATTAGCTTTTCTTATAGATTCATGAATACACCTACCAGTTTTTTGTTTATTTGTTTTGTTTTGTTTGTTCGAGACGGAGTCTCGCTCTGTCGCCCAGGCTGGAGTGCAGTGGCGTGATCTTGGCTCACTGCAAGCTCTGCCTCCTGGGTTCATGCCATTCTCCTGCCTCAGCCTCCCAAGTAGCTGGGACTACAGGTGCCCGCCACCACGCCCAGCTAATTTTTGTAATTTTAGTAGAGACGGGGTTTCACCATGTTAGCCAGGATGGTCTTGATCTCCTGACCTTGTGATCCGCCTGCCTCGGCCTCCCAAAGTGCTGGGATTACAGGTGTGAGCCACTGCGCCAGGCCTACACTTACCAGTTTTTTAAATCTATGAAGCAGATTCATTTGCCTCATCAATCTTATTTGTACTGTATTTTTTTCTTAAAAACAATTTTTCCCTTTAAAAACTGGTAAAGTGAAATTCTAATTATTTAATATAATAATTTATCTTGTGGCATATTTAAAAAGTGTATAGTTTTGAGAGTATAGAGTGGCTTCCGTTAAAGATTTAGTGTTAGAAAACAAACTGGAAATACAGTATCCTTGATTTTTGCAGTTTGAATATCTTAGATTATTGCTTTTTTTCAGAAATGAAGGAAGGAAATGCTCTTTGACAGATTGCCTCTTCTAAATAATCATCAGAAAGCAGTTTGTCCAATCATTAGACAAGCCAAGATAAAGAACATTTAGTCAGATGACTTAAATACTAGTTTTGAATCTACTGCTGCATGTCTTTGTACAATTCTGTTCAATCTCATAGTTTCTTTGGTGTGAATGATATGGTCGTTATATTGAGAGTGTTATTGAAATATGGAGAAATATATTGAAATATTCCAAGTGAAGTATCATGTTGGGCTCAGGAGTGGGTTCAGAAAAAAAAAATGTGTGGAAATTTGGGTATGGTGTGTGCATGTATATGGAGAGAAAAAAAGGTAAAGCAAAAGTTGTAAATGTTAACAATTTTGAATCTAGGTAGAAGGTATATGGGTCACTGTACTTTCAACTTTTCTATGGCTTTGAAATTTTTAAAAAAGTTGGGGAGAAAGTGTTTTAAAAAGAACTTTGTGCTTCAGTTTCTCTAATTCTAAAATGGGAATAATAGAACTTTTCATGCCTTGAAGCAGGTAGGCACAGTGGGATAACATTTGGCAGAAGAGCAGCCAAGAGAATTCCTAAAAAGTGATTTTTTTTTTTTTTTTTTGGTCATTAAAGAAGAGCTTTATAATGGAGAACTTTTCAAAGAACATTTTGCCTAAGGTGTTTTAGCTTAAAATTTGTCAGTTACTTTTTTTTTTTTTTTTTTTAAATACAGAGTCTTACTCTGTCGCCCAGCCTGGAGTGCAGTGGCGTGATCTTGGCTCACCGCAACCTCTGCCTCCTGGGTTCAAGCGATTCTCCAGTCTCAGCCTTGTGAATGGTAGGTCTACAGGTGCGCATCACCGCGTCCAGTTAATTTTTGTATTTTTAGTAGAAATGGGTTTTCGCCATGTTGGCCAGGCTGGTCTTGAACTCCTGACTTCAGGTGATCTGCCCTCCTCAGCCTCCCAAAGTGCTGGGATTACAGGTGTGAGTCACTGCACCCGGCCAGACATTAGTTACTTTTTTTTTTTTTAAAGAGCATATTGCATTATAATTGAACAAAAACAGTTACTTCAGAAACAATAAATATTTATGTAAAATAACCAATTAAAATCTTGAAAAATGTAGCTTGTAATAATATAACTCAATAAATGGGTAAAACAATAGAAGATTTGACACAGCTAAAGAGAGAAGTTACTAATTTGAAGAAAGAAATGAGTACTTCTCCGGACAAGCACAGAGAAATGCAGATAAATGAAGAGGTGAAAAATATGGAAAAAAGATGACAGAGGATAGATTGAGCAGTTCCCATATAGATCTAATTGGAGTTTTAGAAGAGCGCATACACAAAATAGTGGAGAAGCAATTTTAAAGGAAAAATGATTAAGAATTTTCAAGAATTAAAATACAAAATGGAAATTACAAAGTGATTAGAACTAAATCACAACAAAAGTATTGTATCAAAATTTGAGGGATGCACAAAAAATGGTACTTGGGGATAAAGCTGTCATCTTTAATTAATGTATTAGATTGAAAGATTGGAAATAAATGAGCCAGCTGTTCAATTTAAAAAACTAAAAAAAGAGTAGAGCCAAAGAAAGAAGAGGAAATAATAAAAATGAAAATAGAACTAGAAAATAATCAGCAGTGGCCGGGCGCGGTGGCTCACGTCTGTAATCCCAGCACTTTGGGAGGCCGAGGCAGGTGGATTACGAGGTCAGGAGTTCAAGACCAGCCTGGCCAAGATGGTGAAACCCTGTCTCTACTAAAAATACAAAAATTAGCCAGGTGTGGTGACAGGCACCTGTAATTTCAGCTACTCGGGAGGCTGAGGCAGAGAATTGCTTGAATCTGGGAGGTGGAGGTTGCAGTGAGCTGAGATCGCGCCACTGCACTCCAGCCTGGGTGACAGAGCGAGACTCTGTCTCAAAAGAGAAAGAAAATAAGCAGCAGCAATAAAAACAATGTCGCGATCAGTCAAAACTGATTATTTTCAGTTGATTCTGGAAATACCCAAGAAAAACAGATGAGACTAATAGTCAAATTTAAAAAAGAGGTATCAGTACAACTATAATGGTGATTTTTAAAATTATAAGAAATCATTAATAATTTATATGTATATAAATTTTAAAAATGAGAGTTTCATTTTCTAGTAAATTTTTTTTTCAAATTTGTCTGTACAAGAAAAAGAAACCAAAAACCATTAAAGAAATTGAAGCTGTAATAAATTTCCCCAAGAGGAATAGGTGTTTTTGTTTTTAATAACTTATTGAGATATTCACATACCATATTACTTACCTGGTTAAAATGTACAATTCAGTAGGTTTTAGTATTTTTACAGAGTTTTGCCAAGAATTACTATAGTCATTTTTAGAACATTTTCATCTCTCCTAACCCTCTATCCTTAGGCATCTACTAATCTACCTCTTATTTCTATAGATTGGCCTGTTCCGGACAGTTCATAAAATGGAATTATACAATATGTGTTTTGGGAGGGGTTGATTTCTTTCCCTTAGCATGCTTTTAAGGTTTATCCACATTGTAGCATATGTCAGTACACTTCATTCTTTTTTATAGCCAAATAATACATCATTGTATGTGGATATACCACATTTTGTTTATTCATTTATCAGTTGATGGATGTTTGTATTGTTTTGCACTTTTTGGTTATTATGAATAGTCCTTCTGTGAACTGTTATAGTCCTGTGTTGTTTCCAGGACCTCCCTCAGATGCTTTAAGTCTCTGACATAAAAATGCCACAGTATTTGCATATAACCTGTATACATTCTTCTATATGCATTACATGATCTCTAGATTACTTGTAATATCTAATATAACCCAAGTGCTCTGTAAATAGTTGTTATACTACATATTGCTTAGAGAATAATGACAAGGGAAAAAAGTCTGTACATAGTATAGACACAACTTTTCCCCCTGAATATTTTCAATCTGCAGTTGGTTGAATCCATGGATATGGAGCGCTGACTATATATACCTAGGAGTGAAATTGCTGGGTCATGTGATACTCCGTGTTTAAACTTTTGAGGAACTGCAAGACTGTTTTCCAAAGTGACTGCATCATTTTATTTTCCCACTAGCAGTATACAAAGGTTCACATTTTTCTGTAATGTCACCAATGCTTTTCATTATCTATCTTTTAAATTATTGCCTTTCTAGTTTGTGTGAACTGGTGTCAGAAGGAATAGGTTTTTTTTTTTTTGGTTGGTTTTGTTAGAGATGGGGTCTTGCTGTGCTGTTGAGGCTGTAGTGCAGTGGCTATTCACAGGCATGATCATAGTGTACTGCAGCTTCAAACTCCTAGCCTCAAGCAATTCTCCCACCTCAGCATCTCAAGTATGAAGGGATCGTTTTAATGATTATATTTGTAATTATAATTTTAGATACTACTTTTGGGGAACAGCTAATCCCAATCTTACACAAATTGACTCAGAGAACAGAAAAAGAGGGAAAGTTACTTTACCTGCTTATCAGGCAAGTTTAGCATTTAAATCTAGAATGGAAAGACTATACAAGGGAAAGTATACTACATTCAGTTTTACTTATGAACACAGACATAACAATTTTAATTGGGATAGGAGTTTAGGATAGTTCAATATTTGAAAACTGTATCAATTTAATTTATAAGAAAATTTAGGAAAAAATTCTAGATAAATTTGGTAAAACTATATGTTAAAACTCAATACCCATTAAAGTTTTAAAATACCACTCTTACACTATGAACAGAAATGAACTTTTTTTCTTACAGTAAAGGCTACCTTTCAAATAGCAAGCATCATGCTTAATAGTGAAACTTTGGAAACATTCTCATTAAAGCCAAGTATAAGACAGATACATCTCTATCAATAAACAAAAAAGAAAGAAAATCCAAAAGGATTGGAAAGGAAGAGAAATGAAATGAGATTCTTCCTAGAAATGTTAAAAGAAATGAACGTACTGTTTGTATTAATAAAAGAATTCAACATTGCTGGATACAAGGTCAGCATTCAAACTAGCAGTAGCCAATTAAAAAATAAAAAATATCTCCTTCATATGAAATTCTATAAAGTACCCAACATTTTATTGAAGGACATAAAATTAGACATGAATAAAAGGCAGGATATATTATATTTTTGGGTGGGAAGTTAAAATTTATTTAGTAGTAAATATTACTGAAAAATTACTTTGTGAATTTTATGTAGTTTCAGACAAAAATCCTAGTATGATTTTTTTGTGTGTATGGAAAATGACCTTCATGTGCAAAATTAAAGGTTCAAGAATAAGCAAGATAGTTTTGGAAGAAGAAAAAGAATGAGGAGGAACTTGCTCTGTTGGATGTCAAGATGAATTTAAAAATTATGGTATTTAGCCCTGGGCGTGGTGGCTCATGCCTGTAATCTCAGCACTTTGGGAGGCGGAGGCGGGTGGATCACCTGAGGTCGGGACCAGCTTGGCCACCATAGTCAAACCCCATCTCTACTACAAAAATTAGCTGGGCATGGTGGCATGTGCCTGTAATCCCAGCTACTTGGGAGACTGAGGTGGGAGAATCGCTTGAACCTGGGAGGTGGAGGTTGCAGTGAGCCAAGATCGTGCCATTGCACTCCAACCTGGGTGATAAGACACTCCGTCTCAAAAAATAGAAATAAAAATTATGCTATTTAGATTTAAATACTACATACAATGACAAAGAACAAACTGCTATGCATAACATGGGATGACTCTCTCCCAGACTTAATGTTGAATGAAATTAGCGCGACACAAGGAATACATATTGTACGGTTTCATTTACAGGAAGCTCAAAAACAAGTAGAAATAATCTGTAGTGATAGAGATGAGAATTGTGGTCATCTTGGAAGCATGGTACTGATTGGGAGGGATCATGAGGGAGCCTCCTGGAGCATGAGGAATGTTAATAGTTTGGCCTGAGCTGAATCACACAGGAGTATATGTTTTTAAAGGTCAAGCTGTACATTCAGTATTTGTGTGCTTTACGTAAGTACCTCTGTTAAAAAAAATTATGGCACTTGAAGTATAGTATTAGTACAGGAAAAGACAAACTAATAAAAGAGAGAGTTCAGAAATGGATTCATCCATATTTGGAACATTGGTAAAGGCTAGAAACATTCCCTGGCAGTAAGGAGAGAAAAAATAGACTCTCAAATTGGTTTTCTAGATGGGGGGAAAACTAGATCTCTGCTTCAAGCAATATGTGAAAATAAATTCCAGTTGAATTAAATAATACACGGGAAAAACTATTTTTTAGAAAAAGGATAATATAGATGAGTATGCAACTTTAGGATATGGAAGATCTTTAACAAGTCAGGAAAAGAAGAATGAACCATCAAGGATAAAGACATTAAGGGTAAATGATTTTGCTGCCTCAAAAAGAAAAACTTGAGTTTAATAAGAGACATCAGGCTGGGCTTGGTAGTTCACACTTGTAATCCCAGCAATCTGGGGAGACCAAGGCAGGTTCACTTGAGGTCAGGAGTGCAAGACCAGCCTGATCAACATGGTGAAACCCTGTCTGTACAAAAAATACAAAAATCAGCCAGGCATGGTGGCACGTGCCTGTAGTCCCAGCTACTCAGAAACCTGAGACACTAGAATCGCTTGAATCCAGGAGGCAGAGGTTGCAGTGAGCCGAGATTGTGCCACTGCCCTCCAGCCTGGGCTCGAAAAAAAAAAAAAAGACATCATAAACCAAACTAAAAGATACATGACATATCTAGGAGGAGACACACACAATGTCTTTAATATTCGGTGGATTTGTGTCCAGACTATATAAAGATCAAAAGAATAAGATGATACACATAAAATGAACAATGGATATAAAGGCAATTAGCAGCAGAGGAAACGGAATTGGAATGGCTAATGAACTGGAAAGATGCTTAGTCTCATTTGTAGGGAAGTGCAGTTGAAAACATATGAGCTATCAGTTTTCACCCATTAGATTGCAAAGCTTAGGATGGGATGTTATACAGTTGAAAATGTGCATACTCTATTATCTAGCAGTTAATTACTATTCAAGGTATTAGTCTAGAGAAACTTGAACACTTGCCCAAGGAGGAATGTACATGGATATTCATGTGGAAAAAATAATCTAAATGCCTGTCAGTAGGAAGGCATGGATAAAGAAGATATAATTATACAATGGAGAATTACCTAGATCTATATTTAGGCTATTATTAATTAGTATTTATTTCAGTTTAAGAAACACTTTGTACTTTCTATGTCCAGGTTCTGTATTGTTTTAAGCCCTTTATGAATCTTAACTGTTGTAATCCTCATGAAAAGTCAGAAAGAGGTACTATCATCATATTCATTTTGCATATGGGAATACTGAAGCATAGAGGGGTAAATAATCTCCTCACTCTCATAGCTAGTAAATAGCAGAGCCAAGATTTGAAGGTAGGATTGGAACCTAAGTTGTCTGGCTTCAGAGTTCCCTATACCATGCTACCTTTTGATGTGTATGAATATGGAGATACCTCCTAAATGTAAGGAAAAGTTCATTTCAGAATGATGTGTATAATGTGATCTCATTTACCCAAACTTATGACAGTGGTTGCCTCTGGATGTGATTGCAAGGTGAGGGAGATACACTGATGATGGTGAAAGGAAACTAGCTTTATGGAACTGCATGCTTTTCCTTAAAGAAGATGTATATTACCTTATAGCTTTTAAAATACTTATATGGAATATAGGTATGTGCTTATTTTTGCAAAAAGAAACACTGGAAAGATTGACCTTTGTTGTTTTAATCTTCATTTCTTCTTGATACTGGTTTATGGTAGAAAAAGAGATTAGCTTGGTTCTGATGCAGTAGAGCAGCAGATAAGCACTGGGTGCTAGGGATAGGAAGGAATAGTTTTCAGCCTCTCTCTTTAAGGAGTTCAGCTTTACAGGGAAAGAGATAAGGAAAATAATTTTGATTCAGTTGATACATGCAAATCTGTTTTCTGCCTTGTTTCTCTATCCTTGTCACTTTCCCTCCAAATACAAGTAGGAGAAGGAGGAAACGTCTTGATTTGGAGCACGGGAAACAGGCAGTGAAATACTGATGAAGATCCCACTTCTATTATTTTACAAAACTACCAGAGTGTAAACTCTGTAATAGTCAGATATCGTAGCTTGTTCACCATCTTATCACCAACATTTAGTATAATGCCTTTCGCTTAGTAAACTCCTAGAGATGTTTGAATGGATAACTGATGCACTTTCAGATGTCACTCTCAAATTAAAGCATCTTAACCCAAAAGTTCTCCTTAAACTGTTTGAGATACCTTCCATTGATTCCATTTCTTCCATTGGTTGTCAGGCACTAAGGTAATTTAACTGAGAACGCTATATAACCTTGAATTGCTATGTGCCAAAGAATTCTGACTTGAGTAATGTTTTAATCTGTAGGAAATGTTGGGTCCCAAAAATCTATTTTATTTTTAACTGTGCTGAGTCTAATCCTTTTTTTAAGCTAATAGTCTTTTAATATTGGAATAGTACAGTTGGTTTTCTCAGTCAGTATTACTGTATTCTGTGTATTTGAGTTAGTGCTAGCTTGTAAAACTGTTATGTTCTGTGTTTTGAAATTTGCAATTTCCTAAAACCACATTTTCTTCAAGTTTTCTGATAGGACCATAGACTGTTTCTGGATGGTATTAGTGTTTATAATACGAGAATTCTGGTGCCTTTTGAAATCTGTTATGGTATTGCATAAAAAGTAATGGTACTATTTCATTTCATCCTAGTGAGAAAGGTGTTTGGATTTTCTGGTGGTAAATTGGAGTCCATGTATGTGTGATCCTCCCAACAGAGTGAATTTAAATATCTAAAGATTACTGAGAAAGGATAAACTTGAATAAATCATAGTGAACAATGTTTATGTCACTTTTTAAAGTTTTAACACTTGTAATTGAGTAAATCCTGAAACAAAGCATATTATTATGTTTGATAGATTTAAACTATTGGTCAAATCCTGTTCCATGTGTACACAGTGTTTCTTTCTTACTCTGTAACCCTTTTGCCAGAGATAACAGGAAGAGAGCCTGGTTACCATTGGGTGGAACAATCCTGCCGGCTCAAGCCTCTGCCTAGAAATTTGGGTCATTCTCTTTTTTGGACAGTCTGGTAAGCTGTCACTGTTTTTCACCTTAAAATCATCTTGTCGAAGATGTACCCAAGAGGAAATTAATACTAAAGGAACAAACAATATTAAATTCAACGAAAACGTTAAAATAGTCAGACGAAATTAAACATGGCTAATCTAGAATTGCACTGTAAAGTGTTTTTTTATATGAAGTATTCAAAATCAGGGTATATTTTACATTTATAGCACATCTTAACTTGAACTAGCCACATTTTAAGTGGTCGGTACCCACATGTAGTTCCTGTATTGAACAGCACAGACTTAGAGCATTTGAAAAAAGCTTTGGTGTTACGTAGTTCTGCTGTTTGAAAAAAGCTTTGGTGTTACGTAGTTCTGCTGTTACTCCTCAATGAAGGTGCCTCAGCTATCTTTTCTTTTTTTATTGCTTCACCTGTTCATGGGCACTCATCTTAACTATTAATCATTTGTAGTCTGAAATCCTGCTATCCATTTCTGAATTTTACAGAGCATTTAGGGCTTTCCATAAGTGTTCCCTGATACCTAGATCTACTTAATTTCTTTAGATAAAATGTGATGTTTCATTCTGATAAACTTTTGTTTTGAGACAGGGTCTCGCTCTGTTGCCCAGGCTGGAGTGCAGTGGTGCGATCTCAGTTCACTGCAACCTCTGCTTCTTGGACTCTAGCAGTTCTTGCACCTCAGCCTCCCAAGTAGCTGGGATTACAGGCGTGAGCCATCAACACTTGGCTAATTTTTGTATTTTTTTTGTAGAGACAGAGTTTCGCCATGTTTCCTAGGCTGGTCTCAAACTCCTGAGCTCAAAGTGATCCACCTGCCTCAGCCTTCCAAAGTACTGGGATTATAGGCTTCATTCTGATAAGCTTTTAATCAGAATATTGGCTCTGCTTTTTGTCAGAATATCAGACCCTCTACGTGGGCTAGAGTAGGTAGGATTATAATTATCATCATCTCTCTAAGGAAAGGTCACTAACTTCTTTTTTGCTTTGAAGTCATTGCTCTGAACCAGAAGGATTCCTTACATGATGACTTATATTTTTATAAGGTGAGGCCCAACATTTCACTCTATGGGAGTTGGATATGCTTTCCCTAGATACTAATTGCTGAGAGGTTTTCGAATCAACTCATTTTGTTTTTTACTTTTTTTCCTAGTAGATACTATTTGAGAGTGAACGTATTGCAAAGTAGAACCATATCTAGTTTGGTATACCAAGGTATAACATAAGTGACTTAATATTTTGGTAGTCTGTTGCTTTCATCTGTCCTAGATGAGGGACAGTTTAGAAGATTATTTTCAGTAAATGAATTTATAACTTCTAATACTAGTTATCCACGTATCCCAATAGCAACTGAATTTTCTACAATTTATTTCAAATACTCTCAGACTTTACTCTTGTAAGGGAAGATTAATTGGACTCTGATTATATAAATGTTAAGATTGTGAGGTTTTGGGTGTTACGTGTTTTCTTATGTTGATTATTGTTTAATTTCTATACCCATTGTTAGTGTCTAGTTTTTCTCAGCTTACCTCTTTGTTATACCACCTCTATTCCAGCAGAATCTCAAACGCAATTTTAGTTCTTCCCAACCCTGTTATCCAGGCATACATATTATTTATTGGGCATTTCCCTGCATAGTTAGTGCAGCATTTAGCTGTTACTTACCCCTGAGAAGATAGTAGTGTGGAATTAGCAGTGGCAGGATGTGGAATTAGCAACAAAGTTCCTGGCTTGGAGTTGAAGTGAAGCAAAGAATATTCTTCTTCTTCTCCCATCCACTATGATCACACATTCTATTTAACTTCATTGCCCCTAGCTAGATGAAAGCTGATAGCTGCTAATTTTTGTCACTGGAGTGTTGGACAAATTTTTGAGTTAGAGGAGGGTTCATAGCCAAAGGAAGAACAGCAGTCAGCCTAGAAAGAACACTGGGCAGCACATGGCAGCAGTGACTGCGAACAACCTGCTAAACAGCAGGCTGGGGTTAGAGCAAAGGAGCACTATAATAATTTTCTTACTTGTATTTTCTGTGCTCTAGTTCTATCTATTGTCATGACACTAATTTTTGAAAAAATTCTCCTTTTAAACTCATCACTATTTACTGAGGACAACGAAATGTGAGGTACTTTCTTAGAACTGAACAAAACAGACACTGCCTTCTCAAGTGGTGATTACTTGATACCCTCTTGAAATCTTTAGTAACTCTCCATTCCTGTTGAAATCTCCACTGCCCTCAGGTCCAAGTCAGATTCATCAGCTTTGTCTTTGAGTTTCAGCAGAGACAAATGACTGGTGGTATTGGTTTGCTTATAGTCTTGTTTTGTTTAGTCCCTTCAATGTTGGCCTGTACCATGTTTCAAAGAAATTTAATGGCTATCATTAAAAAATCAAGAGCTTTCACTTGGAATTTCATATTTCCATCTTCTTTTTTTTAAAAAGGAAGATGTAGCAACACTGAGCTACCTTTGTTCATTGCAACAATCTGCACCATTTAGTTGGGGCTTTTGCTTTCCACAGTCCCTGTTGCCTCCTGGGTTTTTCTTGTACCTGGTCCTCTTTATTCCTTTTTATTACTTACCTACTCTCTGTAGATAATTCAACTTGCAACCCTTGTTCTAGATAATCTGGTCCCTCACTACTATAAACTAACTTTCTTTTCTTTATTATGAAACTCTGGTATAACCAAAGGGACATCCTCTTTAACATGGCTTGCAAATCGTTTCATGTTCTGGTTCCTGTTTATTTCTTCAGCCTTACCTCTTTCCATTCACCTGTATAAAGTTATGTCCCAGCCATATTTGTCACCCACTTATAGGTGGTGTGCTCTCCTCTTTCTGGCCTTTACACACATGCTAATCTCTTAATCTCTGGGTGCTGTTTTGCCTGTCCTCCCATCTTTTTTTTTTTTTTGAAATGGCGCCTTGCTCTGTCACCCAGGCTGGAGTGCAGTGGCGCGATCTTGGTTCACCTTACTGCAACCTCCATCTCCTGGGCTCAAGCAGTTCTTCTGCTTCAGCCTCCCGAGTAGCTGGGATTACAGGTGTGTACCACCACACTCGGCTAATTTTTGTGTCTTTAGTAGAGATGGGGTTTCACCATGTTGGCCAGGCTGTTCTCCAACTCCTGACCTCCGGTGATCCACCCACCTCGGCCTCCCAAAGTGCTGGGATTACAGATGTCAGCCACCGTGCCTGTCCCTGTTCTCCCATTCTCTGTCGCTGCCCCAGTAACCCCTGCCTTCCACTCCTACCCACCACCAGTTTAGTTAATTACTGTTCACTTCAATTCTTAATTTAGGTGTTATATCCTTCAGAAAGCCTTCGGTGCTCCTATAGGATCTGCTTAGGTACCCATCCTCTGTATTTCCATAGCTGCCTGAATTTAACCCAGTCTCAACACACCATGACTGGTTTGATGGTCTATTCTCTACAGTGTTCTGTAGCCTGTTTGAGGGCAGAACTGTGTCTTCACCTTTGATTTCTAATGCCCATCATAAAATAGGTACATTGTAAATATGTAATGAATGGATGATTCACTAGGCTCTTTTAATAATCATTAATTCTGAGCGTATGTGATTTCTATTGTACGGAATATTGTTTTCATCCTTTCAACTCTTCATCCTCTAAGCTTCTACTAGGGGACTATCCCTAACAAGATACTTCTTTTCCTGGCCTGTTTTAGTACCAGGCCTTTTCCTTCTTTAAATTCTGGTAATACTTTTTAGAAATCTTGTTTTAACATTTGGCATTTGTTTCCTGTATGTTACTTTAAATTGAAGTTACATTTAATGCCACAATTTCATTCTTAAGGTATTAAAATTTGTCAGTAACCTGTGCTTTATGTGACAGTATATTGCCAGCTAAAATAATGTGTCCATTGATTAGATCGATTCATGAGTCAAACCTTTATTACTTTCTTGGATATTGTTCCTCATTTACAGAGAACTTGGACATCTAGCCAGAAGTTTTTCTCTCTACCTAGGTTTCTTTATCCATTTTGAACTTCTCCCATAATAGCACTTAGTGGATGTACTTCAATTGCTTGTGTATTTTTGTGTTTCTCACGCTGAACTATAAGGGCTGAAATGGTATCATATTAAAACTACCTGTTGGTATAATGTTTTAACTAATATTGGAGTTTAGAAGATCTTGATGTTCAAAAGACGTGTTTGATATATGTCTATAAAGTGTTTTCAGTAAGCTAGGCATGATCATCTCATTTATTTACATGTGGACTATTAGTTACACAGCTTCATTTGCGTGTCTTCTAGACATCTCAAACTTACGCAAAATTGAATTTACGTATGTTTGCATGCGTGAGTGAGTATTTCTGTATACCTGTAACATAGGGCTTAGACCATACGTAGTATTTAGTAAATGTTTATTAAGTGAGAATGACTGTACAACACCAAAAAATTTTTATGTTACTGATTTAGAATATTATAGGACATAGTTAGGTATATAAGAATGGCTTAGATTTATTTATTTATTTATTGTGCAGTGGCACAATCTCAACTCACTGAAACCTCTGCTTCCTGGTTTCAGGTAATTTTCCTGCCTCAACCTCTCCCGAGTAGCTGGGATTACAGACGCTTGCCACCACACCTGGCTGATTTTTGTATTTTTAGTAGAGACGGGTTTTCACCATGTTGGCCAGACTCGTCTCGAACTCCTGACCTCAGGTGATCTGCCTGTCTCAGTCTCACAAAGTGTTAGGATTACAGGTGTGAGCCACACTGGCCAGCTTAGATTTATTTTACTTCACAACTTGTAGTGTAGAGCTTTGCAGGGCTGGAAGTTGCTCTGGGTGAGTCATTGAGTGAGTAGTGAATGAATGTGAAGGAAGGCCTAGGAAATTACTGTAGATTTTATAAACACTGTACAGTTAGGCTACACTAAATTTATTTTAAAAATTTTATTTATTCAGCAATAAATTAACATAGCTTAATGTAATGTTTTTACTTTATAAGCTTATTATTAATTTTTTTTACCATTTTCACTCTTTTGTAGTGACACTTAGCTTAAAATGCAAACTCACTATACAGCAGTACAAAAATACAGATATTTTCTTTCTTTACATCCTTATTCTGTGTGCTTTCTCCATTCAAAAAATTTTTTACTTTATTACTTTTTAAACTGTTAAAAATGAAGACACAGACACATACATTAGCCTAGGCATACAGAGTCAGGATCATCAATATCACTGTCTTCTTGAGAACTCTGCCTTGTCTCACTGGAAGGTCTTCAGGAGTAATAACATGCATGGAGCCATCATCTCCTTTGATAACAATGGCTGGTCAGACGTGGTGGCTCATGCCTGTAATCCCAGCATTTTGGGAGGCCGACACAGGCAGATCACTTGAGCCCAGGAGTTGGAAACCAGCCTGGGCAACAGGGCAAAACCCTGTCTCTACAAAAATACAAAAAAATTAGCTGGGTGTTCATGCATCTGTAGTCCCAGCTACTCAGGAGGCTGAGGTGGGAGGATCACTTGAGCGCAGGAGGTCAAGGCCAGCTGCAGTGAACAATGATCGCACCATTGGATTCTAGCCTGAGTGACAGAGTGAGATGCTGTCTCAGCAAAAAACAAAAACAACAATGCTTTCAGGAATACCTCCTGAGGGGCCTGCCGCAGGTTGTATACAGTTATAAATACAAGGAACATACTCTGAAATAGCAATAAAAAGTATAGTAAATACATAAACTAGTAACAGTCGTTTATTATCATTGTCAAGTTTTATGGACGATACATAATTGCGTGTACTTTTTTTTTTTTTTTTTTTTTGAGAGGGAGTCTCATTCACTCTGTTGCCTAGGCTGGGGTGCAGCAGCGCAATCTCGGTTCGCTGCAGCTTCCGCTTCCCCAGTTCAAGTGATTCTTCTGCCTCAGCCTCCCAAGTAGGTGGGATTACAGGCATGCACCACCACACCTGGCTAATTTTTGTATTTTTAGGAGAGACAGGGTTTCACCATAATGACCAGGCTGGTCTCAAACTCCTGGCCTCAAGTGATCTGCCCCACTCGGCCTCCCAAAGTGCTGGGATTACAGGTGTGAGCTACCGTGCCCGGCTGGTATGTGCTATACTTTTATATGACAGGCAACACAGTAGGTTTGTTTATATCAGCATCACTGCAAACACACGAGTACTATGTGATGTTATGACAGCTTCTTCACTAGGTGATAAGTATTTGTCAGCTTCATTATCTTAGGTAACCACTGTCACATATGTGGTTTGTTGTTGACCAAAATGTTGTTAGGGAACATGGACTATATGTTTAAAAGTAACTTTGCAAAGAACCGGAAGTAAACTATGTAACTCCAAAATTGGGTAGGAGAAGAGGAGGACTGATAGTACTACCTTGACCAAAATCTTTAAATCCATTCACTTCTATCTCTACCATTTGTCAGCTACCCTAAGCCACCATCTCTTTTCTGGGCTACTCTAATAGTGTACTACTTAGTTTCTCCAATTCCATATGTGTTTTAAAAATTAAAATATAATGGAAGTCACTTACATCCTTAAAAGTATTTCAAGGTACTTATTGTACCTAGAATAAAATCTGAGTTGTGTTGTTTTGTTTTGTTTGAGACAAGGTCTTACTATGTTGCCCAGGCTACAGTGCAGTGGCATGATCACAGCAGCCTTGACCTCCCAGGCTTAAGTGATCCTACCACCTCAGCCTCCTGGGTAGCTGGGCCCACAGGTGTGTGCCACCATGCCCAACTATTTTTTTTTTTTTTATTTGTGGAGATGAGGTCACACTGTGTTGCCCAGACTAGTCTTGATTTCCTGGACTCAGGAGATCCTCCTGCCTCAGCTTCCCAAAGTGTTGGGATTACAGGCATGTGCCGCGACACTCAGCCAAAATCTAGGTTCTTTAACATGGCTCATAAAGCCCTTCTTGGCCTTGTCTGCCTGTCTCTCAAGTTTTATCTCATGTAATTTTTCCCCTTATTCAATATTCTTCAGCCTTACTAACTTTCTTTCAGTTTCTGTAACACTCTTTGTATTATTTAAATTTAATTGTGTCTTTTTTTTTTTCTTTTTTTTTTTGAGATGGAGTCTTGCTCTGTTGCCCAGGCTGGAGTGCAGAGGCACAATCTTGGCTTACTGCAGCCTCCTCCTCCTGGGTTCAAGTGAGCACGACCGGCTAATTTTTGTATTTTTAATAGAGATGGGGTTTCACCATGTTGGCCAGGCTGGTCTTGAACACTCCTGACCTCAAGTGATTCTCTCACCTTGGCCTCCCTAGATGCTGGGATTATAGGCATGAGCCACCGTGCATGGCCAAATCTTTCTTGCTTCTTATTCACCCCCACTCCTGTTAGAACCTCTCATGGTATTGGGTAGGGTGGGGAAAAATGAACACCACAGTTTGTAATTATATATATGTAGCTATTGTTTTTTATTACCATTGTATTCCTAACACTAAGCATGATGCTTGGCACATAGTATGTGCTCAGTGTAAAATAAGTGTATAGCAAAAGAAGGAAAACAAGGAAAAATTCAGAGAAAACATGAAAACAAGATCGGACATGCTTGTTAAAAGTGTAAAGGCCCATGATATAGCTCAGCTATTAAGGAACATTTACATTAGATTAAATACAAAGCCCACCTATACACTTAGTGTTTAGAAACACACTAGAACAGAATTACTAGGGGGATTGGAAATAAATGGATGGTCAAAACAAGATACTAGGCAAATATAAGCAAAAAAAAAATATATATATATCAGTAGATTCATATTATTAGAAAAAGTTGAATTAAAAGCAATAAACATCAGGTGAGAAAAAGAGACACTGTGATAATCCAGGGTATAGTTTCTGATATAAAGAGGGCCACAGATCTTTACTTTTTAAAGATGAAGCACAAAAGTATTTAGAGTGAAAACTATATAAATTCAGGGAAGGAGAGAGAGACAGTAATGGGAGTACTTTAAACATTTACAGCAATGGTGGACTTTAAAAACATTTTCAGTCCTTGCTTCATCAAAGAAATAAATAAATACGATATAAAGAATCTGAGTCATATAATTTGTCTGTCTGATTTATAAGGTTGATGTAATAAATGTATCATTCTGTTATTGTAAAGAGAAATAAATTCCCCTCAGAACATTTTAAAAGATAGGTTATATTTTTAAAACTTTTAAGTAGGTTACATTGTATTATAAAGAAAGCTGAAAAAATATTAAAAAGTAGAAATATTATTAACCACATACTCAACAATGAAATTTTAGGTTGACAACGAAAGTGAGAGCCAGAAACCAAACTACCAAACCTTTCCAAATCCCAAAACAAAAACCTCAATTACTTGAATTTAAAAATGTAAAATTATTGTCCTTGAAAAATGAAAAAAACTTAATTCAAAGGTCTAAAGATACTGCAGACTGGCAACTGCAGTAGAAAATAATTACAATAAAAATGAAAGACACGAATGACATACAGGATACAAGTAAAATTATTTCTAAGAATTTCATTACTAGAAAATGAAAACAAATTAAATCCTCAATGAAAGAATTTAATACAACAATAACAAAATAAACCTAAGGAAGGCTGGAAAAGTAATTGGTGAAGATAAAGGATAGTAAATAATGAATTAGAAAACAGAAAAAATAGTTAAGATAAATAAAACAGAACTTGTCCTTTAAGAGAAAAGTAAGACTAGCTAGCAATCTTTTTTTTAACAAAGGGAGAAAGTACAAAAAGCAAAACCATGATTATGAAAAAGAAGTAACTATAGATATAAACAGTATAAACAATTATTTTTTATTTTATTATTTATTTTTTTGAGACAGGATTGCACTCATTCTGTTGCCCAGGGTGGAGTGCCGTGGTGCTGTCACAGCTCACTGCAGCTTCTGCCTCCCAGGCTCAAGAGATCCTCCTTCCTCAACTTCCAAAGTAGCTAGGACTACAGGCTCACGCCACCATGCCCAGCTCATTTCTAAAATTTTTTGTGGAGATGTGATCTTGCCATGTTGCCCAGGCTGGAATCAAACTCCTGGCTTCAAGTGATCCTTTGGCCTCAGTCTCTCAAAGTGCTGGATTACAGACATAAACCACCACATGCAGCAAAAACAATCTTAATAAAATGACAAAAGTAAATTGTTACGGCATTGTATAATGTATTAAAACAGCATATTTTGATTACAATTTGTGTTCAACCCTTTCAGAATTAAATGTAGCTGCTTTTATTATTTAGAAAGTATATGCTGTAGTGAATACATACACTATTGACCTGTTTTCTTGTGCTGATCATTTTTATGTGAATTATTAACAAAATGTGCTTATCCTAGAGTAATTTTCTTCTGATGCATGTTATCTGTAGCATACACCATCAATTGGTACTTATGAAACCACATCTAATATTAGTATTAACCTAAGAAACAATCAGAAATGTAAAATTTCCTAAGATTTTATATTTGCTGCAAAAAAGGCATATACTATATGTTTAATCTATAATGTATGTATCATTTAAATATCAGATACATATAGACAATATATGTTTGTGTACCTGTGCACAGTCACATATACACAAGTCTAACTAGCAAACTTTAACATTCCTGCTACTGTGCATCATCATGCTCTCAGGCCCCTAGTGGTTCTCCTTGCTTCCGGTCTGTCCCTGATGCCCTTGCATTGTCATCGGGGTGGATTTGAAAATGAATTCAGTGTTTTAAACCTTTAATTATAGGACATTTCAAATATCTGCAAAAACAGAACAGCATTAAAAAATCCTGGTAAAGATTGAACGTGTGATAGATAACTGCCTGTTCTTTCTGATTCAAATTCCAGGCTCCAAACCAGTTAATATATCATTAGAATTCTCCATATCCTGCCTCTAACTTGCCTTTCCAGCTTATCTCTTGTTATAGTCTCAGTATGCAGTTGTAGTTGATTATTTACTAGTAGGTTTTCTGAAAAAGATTTGGAAATTTTATACATCTTCTTGACATGGTGACTTTGCTGATAGTGCTGTCTCTACCTTAACTGCCCTGCTTTTCAGCTCTGTCTGTTGAAATTCTACACACACTCTAGGCTCAGTTTAAAAATCATCTCGGCCGGGCGCGGTGGCTCAAGCCTGTAATCCCAGCACTTTGGGAGGCCGAGACGGGCGGATCACGAGGTCAGGAGATCGAGACCATCCTGGCTAACACGGTGAAACCCCCTCTCTACTAAAAAATACAAAAAAACTAGCCGGGCGAGGTGGCGGGCGCCTGTAGTCCCAGCTACTCGGGAGGCTGAGGCAGGAGAATGGCGTAAACCCGGGAGGTGGAGCTTGCAGTGAGCTGAGATCCGGCCACTGCACTCCAGCCTGGGTGACAAAGAGAGACTCCGTCTCAAAAAAAAAAAAAAAAAAAAAAAAAAATCATCTCTACAGGAAGGATTTCCTGACACATTTCTACTCTTACTCTCCCACTTGTAGGTATAGTCTCAGCATTACCTACCCTCTCGTATTTATTCAACAAATACTTGAAAGTATACTACGTTCTGAGTCATTACTGGATTCATCATGTGTGTTTCCCCTACTAAATTGAGACTCCGTGATGTTAAGAACTATCTATCTTCATCTTTTAGTCTCCTCTTGCGTTTAGCACAGTACCTTGCACGTTATAGAAGCTTTGAAGTGAGTAGTGTCTCAACAGTGAACTTTTGTGGGTTTTTTTTGTAAATAGGTTATCGCATAATAAAATGGTACATGTGAATACTTAGAACATTTTTTAAATTAAAAAAAAAAAAAACATTTCTGGCTGGGCGCTGTGGCTCACACCTGTGATCCCAGCGCTTTGGGAGGCAGAGGTAGGTGGATCACATGTGGCTAGGAGTTCAAGACTAGCCTGACCGACATGGCGAAACTCTGTCTCTACTAAAAATACAAAAATTAGTGGGCATGGTGGTGCATGCCTGTAATCCCAGCTACTCGGGAGGCTGAGGCATGAGAATTGCTTGAGTATGAGAGGCAGAGGTTTCAGTGAGCCAAGACTGTACTACTGCACTCCAGCCTGGGTGACAGAGTAAGACTCTGTCTCAAAAAAAAAAAAAAAAAGGCAAAGTATATATATATTTCAAAGTTTAGAGCGTGTAACTAAGGACAAAGAAGATAATTAAATGATCTTAGAAACCAAGAAATAATGACAGACTAAAATATTTTTGGATATATTGATTTATTCTGTTTATTTGATTAACTCTATTCCCATTCCTCTCCCTTTTTCTCTCTTCTGTATTCCTCTTTCTCACATCAGAAACCACTGTCTTTTCACATGTTTTTGATAAACAGATTTATTATCTATTTTTGTGTGACAAACTACCCCAAAACATTTATTTTCTCACATTTCCTGTGAGTCAGGAATTTGGGAGCAGCTTAGCTGGGTGATTCTGGCTCTGGGTTTCTCCTGAGGGTGCAACTAAGATGACAGCTGAGGCTGCAGTTACCTTACGGCTTGACTCAGCTGGAACATTTTCTTCCAAGATGGCTCATAGGGCTGCTTGAGTGTCCCCGTGACATAAGAGCTGGCTTCCACCAGAGTGAATGATCCAGGAGTGAACAGGGTGAAAGTCACAGTGTCTTTTATGACTTAGCCCCAGAAATCTCACTGTGTAATTTCTGCAGTGTCCTGGTTATACAAGTCAGCCATATTCAGTGTGGGAAGACCAAGGGCATGAATGCAAGAGATGTGAGCCTCAAAGAATAAGAACAAGTAGTTATTATTTATTAATACTTATTTGTAAGACAATGTGTTAAGGTATTTTCATGCTGTATATATTTTACTCCTCAGAATTACTGTTTTATAAAAGAGAAATGAGGATTTTTACCTAAGTATCAGAGTAGGATTTGAATTCAAGCAATCTGACTTCAGAACCAGGCTCTTAAATGTTATGCCATTGTATCTCAATCTTTAGTATTCTTGAAACACAAAGAATATAGAAGCATACCACTAATTTTTGGTAAGTTAAAAAAAAAAAAAAGATTACATCTTAAGTAATAAAAACAAGCTGGACTTAGTGACTCATGCCTGTAATCCCAGCACTTTGGGAGGCCAAAGCAGGAGGATGGCTTGAGGCCAGGAATTTGAAACCAGCCTGGGCAACATGACAGAACCCCATCTCTACAAAAATTTTATTAAAAATCAGCTGGGCATGGTTGTGAGCACCTGTAATACCAGTTACTTGGAAGGCTGAGGTGGGAGGATTGCTCGAGCCCAGGAGTTTGAAGTCATAGTGAGCTATGGTTGTGCCACTACACCCCAGCCTGGATGACACAGCAAAACCCCATTGGTCAGTCAATCAGTAAATAAATAGAATAAAAAATAAATAAAAATATAAAATAGTAATAATGAATAATTAGTACTTAAAATAATCATTATTCATAATAAACCAAATCTGTGAAACCGGTATTGTATACTAGGTTCTATGTAGGGCTCATGAGTTTGAACTGTATATATCAGGTTCCCCATTTAGTATGTTTCATTTCCTCTCAATTTCTACTACCTCCTATGCTAATTTAAAATTATAGTTTGCTGAATTGGTGGCAAGCAATGGCTTGCTCAGATAATACTGAATATTCAGATTGAACTTTACCCAGAAATTAAGGATAATTTCCTACCGATGAGTGTTTCTTTTACCCTCAGACTCTTTATGAGCTTTGTCCCTCTAAAATGCTAGCAGTCTGAATATTCCAAATTGAGGCATTGGCAAATTTAATATTAATCTGCTTCCTGGTTACTTCTAGTTGGAAAGTTAATTTCTTTTCTTTTTTTCTTTTTTTTTTTTTTCTTTTTGATATTCAGGAGTCTTGCTCTTGTCACCCATGCTAGAGTGCAATGGAGTGATCACTGCAACCTCCGCCTCCTGGGTTCAAGTGATTCTTCTGCCACAGCTTACCTAGTAGCTTGGGATTACAGGCACCTGCCACCATACCCAGCTAATTTTTGTATTTTTAGTAGAGACAGGGTTCACCATGTTGGTCACGCTGATCTCAAACTCCTGACCTCAGGTGATCCACCCCCCGACCGCCCTCAGGAAAGTTACTTTCTTGATCAACCCTTATACACCATATTTGATATTTATTTATTTATTTATTTATTTATTTATTTATTTTGAGATGGGAGTTTTTTCTGTCACCCAGGCTGGAGTGCCATAGCGCCATCTCGGCTCGCTGGCAACCTCCGCCTCCCAGGTTCAAGCTCCTGCCTCAGCCTCCCGAGTGGCTGGGATTACATGTGTGTAGCACCATGCCTGGCTAATTTTTTTTGTATTTTTAGTAGAGACAGGGTTTCACCATGTTAGCCTGGTTTCAAACTCCTGGCCTCAAGTGATATCCCTGCCTTGGCCTCCCAAAGTTCTGGGATTACAGGCATGAGCCACCGCGCCCAGCATTTTTGTTTGTTTGTTTGTCTTTGGAGACAGTTTGGCTCTGTCGCCCAGGCTGGAGTACAATGGCGCAATCTCAGCTCACTGCAATCTCCGCCTCCTGGGTTCAAGCAATTGTCTTGCCTCAGCCTCCTGAGTAGTTGGGATTATAGGCATGCACCACCATGCCTGGCTAATTTTGTATTTTAGGGGTTTCACCGTGCTAGCCAGGCTGGTCTCAAACTTCTGACCTCAGATGACCCACCTGTCTCGGACTCCCCAAAGTATTGGGATTACAGGCGTGAGCCACCACTCCCGGCCCAGCCTGACTTTTTAAAATTAAAAAAATAAATTTATTGTATTGTGCCCTATATCTAGAACACTGCAGTAAAACAAATATCACAATAAAGCAAGTCATACGAAGTTTTTGGTTTCCTAGTTCATATAAAAGTTATGTGTTTATACCATACTGTAGTTTGTTAAATGTGTAATAATAGCATTATGTCCAAAACAACAATGTATATACCTTAATTTAAAAATACTTTATAACTAAAAAATTCGAATGACCATCTGAGCTTTCAGCTAGCTGTAGTCTTTTTGCTGGTAGAGGGTCTTGTCTTGATGTTGACGGCTGCTGAGTGATCATGTTGGTGATTGCTGAAGGTTGGGGTGGCTGTAGCAGTTTTAAAAATTGAGACAATAAAGTTTTCTGTATTGATTAACTTATTGATTAACTCTCCTTTCATGAAAGATTTCTCTGTAGCATGCAGTGCCGTTGCATAGCATTTTACCCACAGCAAAACTTCTTTCAAAATTTGAGCCAGTCCTCTCAAGCCCTGTTGCTTCTTTATCAATTAAGTTTATGTAATATTCTAAATCCTTTGTTGTCATTTAAACTGTGTTCACAGCATCTTCACCAGACCAGGAGTTGATTCCATATCAATAAATCACTTTGTGTGTTAATCTGTAATAAGCAACTCCTCATCTGTGAAAGCTTGATCTTGAGATTGCAGCAATTCGATCACATCTTCTTGTTCTACTAATTCTAGTTCTGGTTTTTTGTTTTTGTTTTTGCTACAAAGTCTGGCTGTATTGCCCAGGCTGGAGTGCAGTGGGGCGCAGTCTTGGCTCACTGCAGCCTTAGCCTCCCGGGCTCAAGCCATCCTCCTGCCTCAGCTTCCCATATAGCTGGAACTACAGCTGTGCAACACCAAGCCCAGCTAATTTTTTGCATTTTTGGTAGAGACAGGGTTTTGCCATATTGGCCAGATCTGGTCTTGAACTTGTGAGCTCAAGTGATCTACCCTCCTTGGCCTCCCAAAGTGTTGGGTTATAGGCGTGAGCCACCATACTACCCTAATTCTAGTTCTCTTGCTATTTCTACCACATCTGCTGTTACTTTCTCCACTGAAATCTTGAACCATTCAAAGTCATCCATGATAATTAGCATCAACTTCTACCAAACTCCTGTTCATGTTGATATTTAGACCTCCTTCCATGATTCACAAATGTTCTTAATGACATCTAGAATGGTGAAGCCTTTCCAGAAGATTTCAATCTACTTTGCCCAGATCCATCCAAGGAATCACACTATCTGGCAGCTATAGCCTTATGAAATGCATCTCTAATATAATGAGACTTGAGGGCCGGGCGTGGTGGCTCATGCCTGTAATCCCAGCACTTTGGGAGGCCAAGGTGAGTGGATCACCTGAGGTCGGGAGACCAGCGCAGTCAACATGGTGAAACCCCGTCTCTACTAAAAATATAAAAATTAGCCAGGCGTGGTGGTGCATGCCTGTAGTCCCAGCTACTTGGGAGGCTGAGGTAGGAGAATCGCTTGAACCCGGAAGGTGGAGGTTGCAGTGAGCCAAGATGGTGCCACTGCACTCCAGCCTGGGTGATAGAGTAAGACTCCGTCTCATAAATAGTAATAATAAGACTTTAAAGTTGAAATTACTCCTGGATCCATGGGGCTGCAGAATGGATGCTGTGTTAGCAGGCATGAAAACAGCATTAATCTCCTTGTACATGTCCATTAGAGCTCTTGGGTGACCAGGTGCATTATTAAAGAGCAGTAATATTTTGAAAGGAATCTTTTTATCTGAGCATAGGTCTCAATAGTGAGCTTAAACAGTGAGCTAAATATTTTAAATTCAGGTCTTAACAGTGAGCTGAATATTTTAAATTCACTATACTATGCTGTAAACAGATGTGCTATCATCCAGGCTTTGTTGTTTCATTTATAGAGCACAGGCAGAGTAGATTTAGCATCATTTTAAAGGGTCTAGGAATTTTGGAATGGTCAGTGAGCATTGTCTTCAACTTAAAAGTTACCAACTGCATTAGCCCCTAACAAGAGAGTCAACCTGTTCTTTGAAGTTTTGAATTGAGACATTGACTTTTCCTCTCTAGCTCTGAAAGTCCTAGATGGCATCTTCTTTCAACAGAATGCTTTTTTGTCTACATTGAAAATCTGTCGTTTAGTGTAGCCACTTCTATCAGCTCTCTTAGCTAGATCTTCTGTATAACTTGATGCAGTTTTTATATAAGCACTTGCTGATTCACTTTGTAATTTTTTCATATGAAGGTGGCTTGACTTTTCTGCAGCTTCCTCACCTCTTTCAGCCTTCATAGAATGGAACAGAGTTAGGGTCTTGCTGTGGATTAGGCTTTGGTTATGAAATGTTGTGACTGGTTTGATCTTTTATCCAGGTGAAAACTTTTCTCCATATCCCAGTAGTAAGGCTGTTTTGCTTCCTTAATATTTTTGTGTTCCCTGGAGTAGCATTCTAAATTTCCTTCAACAATTTTTCCTTTATAGTCACATCTTGGCTGACTGGCACTAAAGGCCTAGCTTTTGGTGTGTCTTGGCTTTTGACATGCCTTCCTCACTAAGCTCAGTCATTTCTAGCTTTTGATTTAAAGCGAGAGATGAATGCCTCTTCCTCGCACCTGAACAATTATTAGACACCATTGTTGAGTTATTAATTGACCAAACTTTAATATCGTTGTGTCTCAGGGAAGAGGGAGGCTCAAGGAGAGGGAGAGACAGGGAACAGCTGGTCAGTGGAGCAGCCAGAACACAAACACTTACCAGTTTAGTTGACCGTCATATACAGGTGTGGGCCTTGGCTCCTCAAAACAATTACAGCAGTAACATCAAAGATCACCAATCATAGATCACCATACCAGATGTAATAATAATGAAAACATTTTAAGAATTACAAACATGTGACACAGAGACAACTTTTACATGCTGTTGGAAAAATGGCGCTAATAGCCTTGCTGGGCACAGGATTGCCACAAACCTTCAATTTGTAAAAAGTAATAATGTAATGCATAATAAAATGAGGTGTGCTCTTGTGTTCTTGCTATTTAAGATTTTTGTTGTTTGTCCTGATATGGATATCACTTAAGCAGTGGTCTAGAAATTATATATGATCATTTAAGATACTTTCAGTTTTTTTGTTTGTTTTTTTTTTTTGAGACGGAGTCTTGCTCAGTGCCCCAGGCTGGAGTGCAGTGGCGCGATCTCGGCTCACTGCAAGCTCCGCCCCGCCGGGTTCACACCATTCTCCTGCCTCAGCCTCCCGAGTAGCTGGGACTACAGGCGCCCACCACCTCGCCCGGCTAATTTTCTTGTATTTTTAGTAGAGACGGGGTTTCACCGTGTTAGCCAGGATGGTCTCGATCTCCTGACCTCGTGATCCACCCGTCTCGGCCTCCCAAAGTGCTGGGATTACAGGCTTGAGCCACCGCGCCCGGCCTACTTTCAGTTTTTTGAAATGTAAATTCTTTTTCCTGCAATAGCCAGTTTATATTAAGATGGAAAATTCAATATATTCAATAATGTTTTCTTTCTGTGGAAAAAACATTACGACCATTCTGACCACATTGAGTGTGGGAAGTGTATTTTTGATTGCCAATTACATACTGAGGTTTAAAGCAATGTGAAGATTAGGCAATCATTTGCAACCTCTTCTATAACTTTGTATCTACACAGGTAAAGTTCTGATTCCAGCTCATCTTTTCCAATGATATTGTAGTTCAGTTTATGTTATAGTTTTACTCTACTAGAAATAACTTTTCTTTCAGTTTTGATGTGATAACCAGAAGTCATTGTTCATGTCTTTCTCAAATAGATTGTCTATAGAGAGCTGATTGATTTTTTTTTTTCATTTGTGTTTTGTTCCAACTGTAAAGCAAAAATACCTGTTACCATGTTACAGTGTTAACTCTTCTACATTGCATGCTATCAGCATTATAAAATAGCCGGCCACATCGTATGTTAACAGAATTTTGTGCCTTCTGCTTCCTCGTCAAACATGTCATGAACTTTGTGAATTTTTTTAAAAGCTTCTTTATTATGTGTTTTGTATTACAAGTACAACTATAAATGATGCTTTTGTAGTTTTAACCTTTATTTGTGAAATAATTCATCAGTTTACATAGAAGAGCATATTTTGTCCTTGTTTTATAAAACATACTGAAGTTTGGCATTACTTTGTTTGGCAGAGAGGTACTTTATGTTGAAAATTATTGAAAACCTTTGATGTTTCATGCCACTATTTGAAATAAGATTACACTAGATAACACTGGCCACTAGAAGCAAAAGGATGTTAAAGAACATCCTTTTGTTTGTAAAACAAGCAAAATGTAAAATGTAAAAAACTATTAAAAAACAGTTTTCAGATACTTGTTTGTACACTTCTCATTCACACTTTTCTAGGTACTTGGCATAAACATCAGTTATAAATTCATTTACCCAGTTCGTACTGATTGACATTCCACATTCCATTGAAGCCTTGTTTATTGTTTGCCTTCACATCATTATTTTGAATTCTGGCATCTGTTAATTATTTTCATCTCTGCTTTTATGAGTTAAAACAATTTTTATGAGTTTGGATTATTTATTACATAAGAACAGCAGGGTTTCTGTGAAAAATCATAATTACCTTTTAAATTTATGATTATACCAGGCTCCCTGTACAGCATATAATAGACTGACAGAACCCACCCACTATTGGTATAGAGACTGTGATTTGAGAATACTGCAGTAAGCTGTTTCAGGAGCAGTTATTCAAAGAGCTACAGATCTGATCATTACGTAAGAAGTAACAGCTCTAGCTGGTAGAAGGCAGTGGAGACATAAGATGAAAGGGGCAATAATACTGCCTGACTATGACTCTTAAAACCAGTGTCTTACCAGCACCAGGGCAGGAAGTAGAGGGAAAGCAGTAGGGGAAGTAGTAAGGAAAGAGCCCAGAGTAAACTGTGTAACAGGAATAAGTACATATTGAAATGAACATCACAAAGAAGTGAAAAACCAACTAGCACAGTTGTATTAGAATGATAAGTAAAGGGCAAATCAAGTATTATTTTTAAGTAACCTCAAACAAAGGACAGCTTGTCCCACTCTGAATGTGCTGTAAACTAACGGATGATTTGTTGCAGTCCAGTGTAAGTTAACTGAGTGCCATTAACTTCTATGTAATATATAAAGATTCAGTTGGCCAGAGCTGGGTGTATCAAAGAAGCCATCCTCCCATTATGGGCACCAGATTTTCTGTAGTGAAGGAAGGCATCTCAATACTTTTTTATTTTTATTTTTTTGAGACAGAGTCTCGCCGTGTTGCCCAGGCTGGAGTGCATTGGCGCAATCTCAGCTCACTGCAACCTCCGTCTCTTGGATTCAAGCGATTCTCATGCCTCAGCCTCCTGAGTAGCTGGGATTCCAGCTAGTTTTTGTATTTTAGTAGAGATGGGGTTTAGCCATGTTGACCAGGCTGGTCTCAAACTCTTGGCCTCAAGTGATCCACCTGCCTCAGCCTCCCAAAGTGCTGAGATTACAGGCGTGAGCCACCTGTGCCTGGCCTCAATACTTGAAATATTATAGTACAAATACATATATTACTTTTATCTACTGCTGCATAACAAATTACCCTGAATGTAGCTACTTACAGACATTTATGTCTCACAGATTTCTATGGATAAGGAATCTGGGTACTGCTCAGCTAGGTCCTCTGATTCAGGATCTCCCAATACAAGGCTGTAGCATTGTGGCCAGGGCTGCAGCTCTCTCAAGGGTCCAGACAGGAGGAATCACTCACTTCCAGGCTTATTCAGGTGGCTGTTGACCTCAGTTCCTTGCTGGCAGTTGGACCTAGGACGTTAGTTCCTGATGACCTGTTGACCAGAGGCTTCCCTCAGTTCTTTGCCACATGGGTCACTCTGTTAGGGAAGATCACAACAAGGAAAGAGTGAGGATGGAAGCTAGAGTGTTTTAGTAAGCTAATTTTGGAAATGACATCCAATCGTTTTTTGCTGTATTCTATTTATTAGAAGCATCTCACTAGGTCCAGCCCCACACGTAGGGAAGGGGGTTGGATAAGGGCATGAGTACCGGGAGGCAGGGATTACTGGTGGCCATTTTAGAAGGCTGCCTACCACAGCCAGGCCTGGTGGCTCATGCCTGTAATCCCAGCACTTTGGGAGGTCGAGGCGGGCGGATCATGAAATCAGGAGATGGAGATTATCCTGGCTAACACAGTGAAATCCCGTCTCTACTAAAAATACAACAAAATTAGCTGGGCGCAGTGGCGGGCGCCTGTAGTCCCAGCTACTCAGGAGGCTGAGGCAGGAGAATGGCGTGAGCCGAGATTGTGCCACTGCACTCCAGCCTGGGCGACAGAGTAAGACTCTGTTTCAGAAAAAAAGAAGGCTGCCTGCCACAATAAACATTTTCATGAGTGAGTAAATGAATGAAGCAAAGGAAACCTAGGAAGAATACTTTGTACTAGTAAGTCCTCCAGAATTATAGGTTGCAGAAATGGAAGCTGAATCGTAAAAGAAAAAGTTAATACCTAGAAAAGACTTCCTTTGGCTAAAACTAGGCATGGCTTATTCGTGAGTATACTATCTGTCCATCCATGTTGTAAAGAACTGTTTGGAAAATTGTTTTCTGTGAACTCTAAATCAAATAACATCTTTTAATACTACTGATTTCTTTTTTCTTTTCTTTTTTTTTTTTTTTTTTTAAATTTTTGTTTTTTAGACAGGGTCTCACTTCATTGCCAAGGCTGGAGTGCATTGGTGCAATCATGCTCACTGCAGCCTCAGCCTCCTGTGTTCAAGCGATTCTGCCACCTCAGCCTCCCAAGTAGCTGGGACTGCAGGCACGTGCCACCACATCTGGCTCATTTTTATATTTTTTGTAGAGATGGGGTTTCACCATGTTACCTAGGCTGGTCTCAAACTCCTGAGCTCAAATGATCTGCCCACCTCAATTTCTGTATTTAGAAAACGTAGACCTTCAGATTTGATGTTTCAGTCACTGGTTCCCAACTCTCATTGCACATTAATGTTATTATTTTGAGATGGAATCACACTCTGTTGCTGAGGCTGCAGTGCATGGTGCCATCTCGGCTCACTAAAACCTCTGTCTCCTGGGTTCAAGCAATTCTCCTGCCTCAGCCTCCTTAGTAGCTCCTTAGTAGCTGAGATTACCGGCTCACACCACCACGCTCTGCTAATTTTTGTATTTTTAGTAGAGATGGGGTTTCACCACGTTGGCCAGGCTGATCTCGAACTCCTGACCTCAGGTGATTAGGCCGCTGTGGCCTCCCAGAGTGCTGGCCTTACAGGTGTCAGCCAACGCGCCCGGCCTCACTGCACGTTAGAATCACCTTGGATTCACAACCAAACCAAAAAGAGGATACTGGGCTCTATCCCAGTCTACATAAATCAAGTTCCTAAAGGTGGAGCCCAGTGTATTTTTTCTTTCTTTTTGAAAGAGAGAGGGTCTCACTTTGTTTCACAAGCTGGAGTGCAGAGGCACAATCATAGCTCAGTATAACCTCAAACTCCTGGCCTCAAGCCATCCTCCCGCCTCAGCCTTCTGAGTACGTAAGACTACAGGTGCGCACCACCACACCTGGCTAAAGGGGTATTTTTTTTTAAAGCTCCTCAGATGATTCCAGTATGTCGCCAGGGTGTTAGACACCTCTGATTTAAGTGGTTCTTAATAAAAGATTAGAATTATGCACCCTGTCTCTGGTTTAGTACAAATTGAAAGGGCAAATAATTTTATAAGCAAATTTTCTTCTTTTAGCATATATTTAGTATCCAGTATGCGCATAACACTTTGAGGGTGAAAAAGAAATGTTAAGTAGTTTGAAAGTGTTGCTGACACATTGGACAGAAGATTTTTTAAAAAAAATTTTAAAAAATAACGGAAATGGGAGCAAACTGTACTTGATATAGTTATATATGTATTTACAATGATTATTTGTCATTGTCTACATAGGCTGTAGTGTTTTAGAGATGGGAGAGACGACTATAATACTAGAGTAGATAAGGTTATTTGGAAAAGATGGAATCTGCAGTGGATTAGGAAAGCAAAGGTGAAATGTAATAATTTGCTTCACCTGGCAGATCCTGATTTAATCCTGTTTTATAGGTCATTAATTGCACAATAGGAGCAGCCAAGGAGATTTGAAAAATAACCTGTACCAGGCTTCATTCCTGGAGATTTTTTGTCCAATTGGTCTGGGTGGGGGCCCAATTATAGTAATTTTAAAAGGACTCCTTATGATGCTAATGTGCAGCCAGGGTTGAAAAGAAGTGCGATAGGATCACAGATCCCTGGAAATTTTTTAGTAGGATGGTTTAACATTCATTCATTTAAAAAATTAAATATTTATTTTTATTTATTGATATGTAATAGATGTACATATTTTTGGACATTAAGTATTTTTATGCGGTAGGCACAGGAGAAACAGCAGTGAACAAAATATAAGAGGAAAAATTCGCTGTTTACAATTGGGGGGTGGTAGGGAGCTTATATTCGAAATTCTGGTAAAAGAAAACAGATAATAAACTATTAATAATAATATGTAATGTAGTAGGTAGAGATAAGTGCTTTGAAGAAAAAAAAGCAAAGTAAGGAGGATAGAGTAGGGAGTGAAGTTGGAGAGTAGAGTGCTGTTTTGTGTCAGGTTAAGAAAGACTTCTCCTACACTTATGATCTGGCATTCATATGCAGTAAAAAAGGAAAAAAGTAAAAAGGAAGACTTCTCTGACATTTGACATTTGAACAGAGACCCGGAAGAAGTGAGGTTAGTGGGCAGAGGAACAGCAGGGGAAACCCTTGGGCAGAAGTAGAAAGGTGTTGATGCAGCATGCTATGGACTCAATTGTTTCTCTCCAAAATTCACGTACTGAATGAAGCCCTCACCCCAATGTGACTGTATTTGGAGATAAGGCTTGTAGGAGGCAATTATGATTAAATGAAGTCATAAAAGTGGAGTCCTAATCCAGTAGGATTGGTGGCCTTGTAAGAAGAGGGAGAGGTTTGTCTGTCTCTCCCTGTGCGTGCACTGAGGAAAGGCCATGTGAGGACACAGTGAGAAGGTGGCCATCTGTAAGCCAGAAGGAAATGTAAGTAGAAGAGAGCCCTGAGTAGAAGCTGATCCCTACTGGACCTTGGTCTTGCACTTTCCAGCCTCCAGAACTGTGGGAAAATAAATATCTGTTGTTTAAGCTACCTAGTCTATGGTATTTTGTTATGACAGCCCAAGCAGACTAAGACACTGGAATAATGGGTTCCATATAGAAGAGTATAGAAGATCAGATAGGAAGAGTCTAAATCACATAGAGACTTGTGGACTAGAGCAAGAATTTTGGATTTTGTTGATTGCCATATACTCTGGTTGCCAATGTGTAACAAGAAAGGGGATTGGTTGGGTGGAGAGGAGGAGCCCGTTGGATGGTTTTAAGCAGAGGAATAATGTAATTTGATTTACATTTGGAAGGATCACAGTGACTGCTTTGTGGGAGAGTGGCCTGTAGCAGAACAATTGAGGGATGTTATTTATTTATTTTTTGAGACAAAGTTTTGCTCTTGTTGCCCAGGCTGGAGTGCAATGGTGTGATCTCGGTTCACTGCAACCTCTGCCTCCCGGGTTCGATTCCCCTGCCTCAGTCTCCCGAGTAGCTGGGATTGCAGGCACCCGCCACCACGCCCAGCTAAATTTTTTTTTGTATTTTTAGTAGAGACGGGGTTTCGCCATATTGGCCAGACTGGTCTCGAACTCCTAACCTCAGGTGATCCGCCCACCTCAGCCTCCCAAAGTGCTGGGATTATAGGCATGAGCCACCACACCTGGCCGGGATGTTAGTTATGAAGATGTTACAAGGGTGGTATCAGTGGAGGTGGTAAGAAAGTATTCAATTTTAGACTTACTTTGAAGGTGGGGATGAAAAGAATTTGATGGTGATTAGATGTGGGTATGAGAGGAAAAACGGAATAAATACTGCTTCTAAGTGTTTGGTCTAAGCAACTGGAGGAATGAAGTGCTATTTACTGAGATAAAAGATTGTTGAAGAATGGAAGAGTGGGAGAAGGGAGAAATCAAGAGTATATTGTTGGCTGGGCATGGTGGCTTATGCCTGTAATCCCAGCACTTTGGGAGGCCGAGGCAGGAGGATCACTTGAGGCCAGAAGTTTGAGACCAGTCTGGCCAACATGGTGAAACCCCATCTCTACTTAAAATACAAAAATTAGCCGGCGTGATGGTACACTTCTGTAGTCCCAGCTACTCGTAGACATCCAGGTGGATTTTTTTTTTTTTTTTTTTTTTTGACACAGAGTCACACTCTGTCACTTGCAACCTCTGCCTTCTGGGTTCAAATGATTCTCCTGCCTCAGCCTCCCAAGTAACTGGGATTACAGGCATGCACCACCACATTTGGCTAATTTTGTATTTTTAGTAGAGACGGAATTTTGCCATGTTGGCCAGGGTGGTCTTGAACTGCTGACCTCAAGTGATCCACCCACCTTGGCCTCCCAGAGTGCTGGGATTACAGGTGTGAGCCACCAAGCCTAGCCCCAAAGTGGATATGTTAAGTAGGCAGTTGGTTATTTAAGTCTGGAGTTTATGGGAGACATTGGGGCTGATAAAATTTTAGTATCAGAGTATAGATCAATTGTTTTCAACCTTTGAATACACATCCGCTTGGGAACTTTCAAAAAATTTGAGCCTACGGATCCTCATTTAAGTGGGACCTGGGTATTCCTGTGTTAATTTTTTTTTTTTTTTTTTTTTTTGAGACAGAGTCTTGCTCTGTCGCCAGGCTGGAGTGTAGTGGTGGGATCTTGGCTCACTGCAACCTCTGCTTCCTGGGTTCAAGCAGTTCTCCTGTCTCAGCCTCCTGAGTAGCGCCACCACACCTGGCTAATTTTGTATTTTTAGTAGAGACAGTATTTCACCATGTTGGGTAGGATGGTCTCAGTCTTTTACCTCATGATCCGCCCACCTCGACCTCCCATAGTGTTGGGCTTAACAGGCGTGAGCCACTGTCCTCCCGTTTTAATTTGATTAGTGGTTAGGTTAAAAAAAATTTAGACAGCTTTTTTTTTTGAGGTATAATTGATATACAGTAAACCACACATAAAACATGCAGTTTGTTAAGTTTTGACATATGAATATACCTGTGAAACTATCACCACAATCAAGAAAGCAGACATACATCCATTATTTTCCCGAGTTTCTTTGTGCCCGTTTTTAATTCCTCCCTCCTGTACCTACGCCCGTCCCATCTCTGGTCACTAGGCAATCACTGATCTGCTTTCTGTCACTATAAATTAGTTTGCATTATCTAGAAATTTACGTAAATGAAATCATGCAGTGTGTATTTTTTTTTTTTTTGTCCAATCTCGTTCACTCAGCATAATTCCTCTGGAGTGTCAGTAGTTCATTTCTTTGTGTTGCTCAGTAGTATTCCATTGTATGGATGTACCACAGTTTCTTTATCCATTCACCTGTTGATGAATATTTGGGTTATTTTCAGTTTCGGGCCATTACAAATAAAGTTGCTGTGAATATTTGTGTACAAGGTTTTGTATGGACATATATTTCCTTCTCTGAGTACATATCTTGAAATGGAAATGCCTGGATGTTATGGATCACATTGTTTTCATATGTTTCAATATGAGGGGTTTATGTGTGCCTTTGAGGAAAATCTTGATGCATAGAAAATATTCAGGGACTACTTTCATTATTAATGTTCATTACTTTCAATGTCATAATCTAGTTTTTCCTTAAATGTTATTTTTACAAATATTATTCTATTTATAAAATTTAGCAAAATCTAACTTTTGTTTTCTAGGCATTGGTATTTTTAAAACACCATTGCAAGTGAAATCCAATGTGGAGCCACGGTTGAAAACCATTGTACAGATGATACTTAAAACTGAGGACTGAATGAGGTCACCAAGAGGAGTACTTTCAGCATGCATAAAAAAATCACCCTAGTTCTAGTGCAAGGCCTGAGAATTTGCATTTTTAAGAGGTACCTGGTATTGCTACCCTTCATTCATTGACTACACTTTGAGTAGCACTGGTCTGGAGGGTTAGCGTAGGTAAGAGGTATCTAAAGACTCAGTACTGAGGCACTCTGAAGTTTAGAAATTTGGGAGACTGGAAGGGAATCAGTAAATGAAACTGTGAAAGAGTAGCCAGTGAGGCAGGAGAGAAATGTGAAGAGTGTGGTGTCCTAGAGGCTGAGTGAAAAAAGTTTTTCAGGAAGGGAAGGAGTGATAAACTCAGTGAAATGTTGCTGGAAAAGGCTGGGATGACTACAGCTGACTCTTGGTAAAGTGATTATCAGTGACCTTGAAATAAATAATTTTGCTAGAGTGGAAGGACAAGAGCCTGACTAATGTGAGCCTGAGAGAGAGTGGGAAAAGTATAGAGTGAATATATACACATTTTTTGAGGTGTCATGGAAAAGAAAACAGAAATGGGGCAGTGGCTAGACAAGGATGTGGACTCAGGAAAAAGTTTTTTTGTTTGTTCGTTTTTTTTCCTTTTTGAGGTATGAATTATCATAATATGTTTGTATGCTGACAGGAAAAACCTAGTAGAGAAGGAAATATTGTTTAAGCAGGAAACAAAGGAGGTCAGTGGCAGGAGCGTGTCCTGGAGAAAGGGATCCAGTGGGCAGAGAGATGGATGGTTTAAATAAGAGTAAGGGTAGTAGGGAAGTCAGACTGTGTCAGTACAGATGGAAGGTTGTGGACATTCTAATCAAATTGCTTCTCTTTTCTCTGTGAGATAAGAACTAAGGTCACCCCTTGATAAAACAGCATATGATAAAAGCAAGTTTTGTTCAGTGCTCTGTTCCCAGTATTTAGAACAGTAATTGGAATATTCAATGGAACATAGTAAATGCTTAATAAATATTTGTTAAATAAATTAATGGAAGCAAGAGTAATCTTGGGTTGGAAAGGAGAAGGTGCTGTAGAAGTCTCCTGTTGGGTTAAGCTAGAGTAGTATTAGTGGGTATGATAAAGAGGAACAGTTGGAATAATATGAAAGAAAAATGGAAAGGACTTAAATGTTTAGTTGGTTAAGAGGAAGGGAAAGTTGAGAGTGACCTATTTGTAGTCTTGAAGATGGTCCTTAGTCTTTCAAATTAAGTGAAAAGCAAATGCCAAACTGTGATGTCATTTAATGATTTGAGAGGCTTTGCTGAAAACTTTAACCTAGCTTTTATAGAAATGATGTAAGTAATCTGTTTTGTCTGTGCTTACCAAGGACTATCTTAGTGTTTGCCAAGGAATCAAGTCTTCCTGCCACCACCTTCCAGGAGTTGGGGGAAAATTGTGTTCTGGTCTGCTGCATAAGTGTTTGCTGTTGAAAATTAAATACATATAGACCTTGGAGCCTGGTTCGTGACTATAGTCTTAGCTGCTTAAGAGGCTGAGATAGAAAGATCTCTTGAGCCCAGGAGTTTGAGGCTGCAGTGACTATGACTGTGCCATTGTACTGCAGTCTGGGTAATAGAGTGAGACCCCATCTCTAGTATTTAAGAGAATTTTTATTCCAGAGTCTCTCTCTCTCTCTTTACCTCTCTCTTACATCCATTTGCAGTTACTCCCCATTTCATTCCTTAATTTCCTAACCCTGAGCAACCACAGGTCTACTTCCTGTTTCTATGAATTTGCCTATTTTAGACATTTTATATAAACAGAACCATGCGAGAATATGTGGTCTTTCATGACTGGTGTCTTTCACTTAGGATAATGCCATAGGCTCATCCATGTTGTAGTATCTGTCAATATTTCATTCCTTCTTATGGAGGAATAATATTTCATTTTACGAATGTACACCATATTTGATTTATCCATTCATCAGTTAGTAAACATTTGGGTTGCTTCCACTTTGGGGCTATTAAGGATAATGCTTCCGTGAACATTCATGTACACATTTTTGTGTGAACACATGTTTTCATTTCTCTTGGGTATGTGCTTGATTAATTCACTCCTGTGCAGACTTCAGAATAGCACTTCTGCTATCTCTGGGCTTCTATATTTTTCAAAGCTTTTAAATGTGTTACCAATTAGGAATGTTGTAGCCCCTGTCGTAGTCGCTTAAAAAAATATTCAGGTCTCATGTTGGCTTACATAAAATTGTATGACATCTAAATTAATCCACCACTGTATCGCACATGCCTCAGTTGAAGCATATTTAAGAAGGCTGTAGCCCATCTGCTGATGGTACATGCTGTCATTGTGGCTTAGTAGCCAGGTAGATGGATGGATATAAGAGATTTCAAATTATAATAATTTATAATTTTGCCTTCTCTCCTTTATTATGATAAAAATGTAAGTGCTTACTAACTACTGTTAACGATGCAACTTTAACTCAAAGTTCCTTGTATCTTTCTTTCAAGCTTCTAAATTATTTTAATTGAAGAGCTTCCCAAGATTCAAGGTGAATTTAAAGTTAAAAGATTGTCATTTGTAAGTACTTAACTGTGTGAATAAGGCTTTTCTCAGCATTGTACAACTAAATCAAATATAGAAAGAGCATAGAGCACTGGAAGAATAAAAAACAGATAGCATTAACATTGGAAATGTAGTTAGAGGCTGGTTTGTTAAGGAGCCTAAATACTTGTCTTTAAATTCTTTTTTTGTTTGAGACAGGGTCTCCCTCTGTGGAGGGTCATGGCTTACTGCAGCCTCGACCTCCAAGGTTCAGGTGATCCTCTCATCTCAGCCTCCTGGGTAGCTGGGACTACAGTCATGCACCACTATACCTGGCTAATTTTTTTTTTTTTTTTTTCTGTAGGGATGGGGTTTCACTATGTTGCCTAGCCTGGTCTTGAACTCCTGAGCTCAAATAATCCACCTACCTCAGTTTTCCAAAGTGTTAGCACTACAGGTGTGAGCTGCCGTGCCCACCCAGGTGTGAGATTTTTGTAATGAAAAAATGATCAGGAGTTATATACCCAGTTCTGGCAAGTGCTTAGTTGATTTTATTTTTAAAAGTAATTCTACAGGTAACATATTTCCCTCTTTTTTTTTTTTTTTTTTTTTTAAAAGAGATGGGGTCATACCGCGTTGCCCAGGCTGAGATGCCAGTGGCTATTCACAGGTATGATCACAGTGCCCTGCAGCCCCTCTAACTCCTGTCCTCAAGTGATCCTCCTGCCTCAGCCTCCTGAGTGACTGGGACTACAGGCATGCACCACTATGCCCAGATAGTACATTATCTACTTTAAAATACTAGAATATTACAGATAAAACTAAACAGTTCTGGCTGGGTTTGGTGGCTCACACCTGTAATCCCAGCATTCTGGGAGGCCGAGGTGGGCAGATCACTTGAGGTGAGGAGTTGAGTGAGACCAGCCTGGGCAACATGGTGAAATCCCATCTCTACTAGAAATACAAAATTTGCCAGGTGTGGTGGTGCATGTCTGTAATCCCTGCTACTCAGGAGGCCGAGGCAGGAGAATTGCTTGAACCCAGGAGACGGAGGTTGCAGTTAGCCAAGATCGTGCCACTGCACTCCAGCCTGGGAGACAGAGTGAAACTCTCTCTCAAAACAAAAACAAAAACAAGAAACTGAACAATTCCTGACCACTTATGTTGCTCTAGTGCTCTCTCCCACTTCCCACTCTTCAACATTTAGAGCTGATATTAGGGAGAAGACAAGGAATATGTTTGTATTCTTGTTGAATACAAACATTATTCTTGAAGAATATGGGTAATAATGATACTATCGGAGAGTTGGATATACAGGCTAGAGTGCAGTGGCACAATCATGGCTCACTACAGTCTCAACCTCCCAAGGCTCAGGTGATCCTTCTGTCCCTTACCCCCAGTAGTTGGGACTACAGGTGCTTTCCACCATGCCTAGCTAATTAATTTGTGTGTGTGTGTGTGTATAGTTTTTTGTTTTGTTTTGTTTTGTTTTGTTTTGTAGAGACAGGGTTTCACCATATTGCCCAGGCAGGTCTTGAACTCCTGGGATCAAGTGATCTGCCCGCCTGAGCCTCTCAAAGTGCTGAGATTAAAGGCATGAGCCACCGCATCTGGCCACAGGTTTTCTATATAGAGGAAACAAATGGAACTCTTAGAGTGGATGAGCTCCCTGAAGCAGAATATAAGCCAGGAACCAACACAGATATCAAGCATTCTTTGTTATCATTAAGATATATAAGATAAATGAGCATGTTTTGAGATAAATTATTATTTTAAAAAGGGAAAGATGGAAGATTCAGAAGAGAAAAGTGCTATTTAATTCATTCAGCAAACATTTGTTGAATGCCTGTCAGGCTCTGAGCTTGTTACCAGTGTTTCAAAAATGGAAACTCACAATCCTTCAGGAGCTTGCAAGCATACCTACAATTATAGGATAATGTGACTGACTGACTTATCAAAAACACGTAACATAGCCGGTCTGGCGGCTCATGCCTATAACCCCAGCACTTTGGGAGGCTGAGGCAGGAGGATTGCTTGAGCTCAGGAATTTGAGACTGGCCTGGGCCACGTTGTGAGACCCTTATCTCTACAAAAACCAAAAAAAAATTACCCAGGTGTGGCTCTGCGTGCCTGTGGTATCAGTTACTTGGGAGGCTGAGGTGGGAGGATCGCTTGACCCCAGAAGGTGGAGGCTGTAGTGAGTTGTGATTATGCCACTGCACTCCAGCCTGGGGGACAGAGCAAGACTCTGTCTTAAAACCAAGAAAGAAGAGAGAAAAGGAAGGGAGGAAACACTTCTACTGTATATCTCTAACCCTGTTACTTCCTAAAATTTAGTCTTGTAGCTAGCTCCACTACTCCAATAGTGTCATTATTACTGATATCCTTCAAGAATAACATTTGTATTCAACATGAAAAGAGAAGAAGTTGACTGGGCACGGTGGTTCACACCTGTAATCCCAGCACTTTGGGAGACTGAGGCAGGTGGATCTCTTGGGTCCAGGAGTTTGAGACGAGCTTGGGCAACATGGTGAAACCTGTCTCTACAAAAAATACAAAAATTAGCCTGGTGTGGTGATGCATGCCTGTAGTCCTAGCTGCTTGGGAGGCTGAGGAGGGAGGATTGCTTGAGCCCAGGAGGCAGAGGCTGCAGTGAGCTGAGATTGTGCCACTGCACTCCAGCCTGGGGGGCAGTGAGACTATGTCTCCGGAAAAAAAAAAAAAAAAAAAGTAAAGAGAAGAGATTAAGAACAGCATGAAGTAACCTCAACATTAAAGGGGCTGAAAGAGGAAGTACTAAGAGGAGCCAGTTTAGATATAAGACAACTGAGAAGGACCTACTTACTGGAGAAGGTAGGAAGAGGAGTAAGAAGAATCTTTGTAGCTGTGGTGCAGGAGAATGTTAAATATAAGTGTCATGATACACAGAGGTCAAATAAGATGAGGACTGAAAGGTGTCCTTTGGTTTTGGCAAACTTGGTGACCTTAGTGTGATTTATTTAGTGGAGTGGAAAGAGGTTTGGAAAGGTAGAAGTGAAGGCAAGGACATAACTGAGAGAATAGCAGACATTTCCAAAATACTGAAAGAGGAGAAAGGAAGAGCAAGTAAACAAGGGATTAAGGGAGGAGTTTTTTCCATCTAGATGGGGGAGACTTCAGTGTATTTCTATGTCTGTGAAAGAAGTGTAGTGTTCTTATGATGGGAGGGGTGGTATGAGCCCCAGAATATTTACAACATTTTAAAAGGTAAGAGTGAGTTTTTAAACTTACTAAATTAAAATATTAATACTAATTATAAATTTAATTAGAAAATGTTAAGTTTTTAAAAAATATTTAGGCAGGCCATCTCAACCAAATGACATGTAAATGTGCAAATATGCTCTTAGGTCTAGAGTTTGTTTAGTAGATTCTGCTTACTGTAACTACTTTGAGAATAGTGGCTTGTTTCTGTGAATGGGGTGTTCTTGTGTTTTTAAAGGAGAAATTGTGTTTAAAATTATTTTGATAGTTTTGGGGACGATAGCTAAATACCAGGTTAGAATCTTTATTTTCTGCAACGTAAGATAATCATTTTTTTGAAAAGAATTTAAGGAAGAATCCAAGCCTCTTCAAACTAAATCACCCTGCTTAAATTTTATGACATAAAATTTCTTTCGGCTGGGTGTGGTGGCGCATGCCTATAATCCCAGCACTTTGGGAGGCTGAGGCAGGTGGATCACTTGAGGTAAGGAGTTCAAGACCAGCCTGAGCAACAGGGTGAAACCCCATCTCTACTAAAAATACAAAAAAAATTAGCTGGGCATGGTGGTGCACACTTGTAATCCCAGCAACTAGGGAGGCTGAGACAGGAGAATCTCTTGAACCCAAGAGGCGGAGGTTGCAGTGAGCTGAGATCACGCCATTGCACTCCAGCCTGGGCAACAAAAGCAAAGCTCCATCTCAAAAGAAAAAAGAAAAAAAAAAGATAATGCTGTCTTTCTTTTCTTGAGATAGATGTGATGGGAAGGTTTGTCAGGAATGTTGTGGGATTTATGTGAGACAAAAGTGTAACAGAATCCTAGACTTAAAAATATGCCATCAAGATATATGTGTATATTCATAAATATTAAAGTATTTTATAACTTACAGTATATATATTTTTAACATTCGTGATTTTATTTGACTTACCCAGTAATCTTGGGATGCAGTCAGAGCTCAAGGTATGGAAACAAAGCCAGACGATGACTTGACTGTCTTGGACTGTAGCTGGGGACTATAGGCATGTGCCACCACTCTTGGCTAACTTTTTGTAGAGACAGGGTTTTGCCATGTTGCCCAGGCTGGTCTCAGACTCCTGGACTCAAGCTCTCTGCCCGCCTTAGCCTCCCAAAGTGCTGGGATTATAGACGTGAGCTATTGAGCCTGGCCAGAAATTTTCAACAGCTTTTTGTTTATTGAATTTCTGTTGTGTGCTACTTACGAATATTTTTCAACATTGAGCTAAGAACCAGAAATGGTAATTCTAATACGGTAGTATTTAAATAATTAGTTACAGGATATGTGTATTGTTTTAATAGGTAGATACACAAACAATTTTTCTTAAGTTCAACCCAATTTTAGTTTTTGAGTCCTTTTTCAAGTGGTTCCACTTACAGAATTGATACTTTATGTTTTATTCTTTCCTTGAGGTCTTCAAAGAAGGAGAACATTTATTTTTTGAAATTACCATATGGACCTTTTGGTCCCTTTTATATTTCTGTCGTATATAACGGGATCTTACTTATTTCATTTTTCCTATATCTTGAGATAGTTTGCTATATCATCCTAGGAACTATTTTATTTATCTTAATTTTACTTTAAGTTCTGGGATACATATGCAGAATATGCAGGCTTGTTGCATAGATAGACATGTGTCATGGTGGTTTGCTGTACCTATCAACCCGTCATCTGGGTTTTAAACCCCTCATGCATTAGGTATTTGTCCTAATGCTTTCCCTCCCCTTGTCCCCCACCCCCCAGCAGGCCCCAGTGTGTGATGATCCCCTCCCTGTGTCCATGTGTTCTCATTGTTCAGCTCCCACTTGTGAAGAACATGTGGCGTTTGGTTTTCAGTTCCTAGGAACTGTTTTATCTTTACTACTTAGTTATTTCCAACTGTATTTAAAAGAGACCAAAATAATAAGAAAGCAGAAAAATGGTGGAGTCATCTAGAAGGATAGTGCAATTTTGGAAAAAAAAAACAACACTATTTTATCATCTTTCCAGAAAGTATAAAGTGTAGAGACAGTATTTTTGTAGTGTTTGCCCTCCTTTTTCTTTTTTTTAAACTTTCATTGAACACATTTGAGAATTGAGAATTTTTCATTTTCTGCTCCTAATGACAGGAAGTTTACAAGATGTTTCAGTTATTAGATGAATCAGGGGATGGTGTAAAGCCAGTGATAGTGGCACCCAAAACTGTAGTGATGTTGAAATTGACCATATAAGGGAAATCTCAGACCATGAGTTGTCAGATGACAATATTCTTGATCATTTTTCTCAAACTCAATAATTGATAAGTGAACAAACATTTCTGAGCACAGAAAGTAAATGTGGTTTCTCATATAAGTAGTCATTCAACAGAAAGGATTTTATCATGCAATATTTTGCAAAAAGAACTTGGAGCATCTTGTTTTGCTTTAGAGACGTGTGACAAAATTCTTTTTCTTCTATATTTGACGCAAAAATTTACTTGAGATAGTTCATTAGTGGACTGATGCTGAAGGTAGGTGTGTGTACCTCATCTACAAATGAAAATGGTAATTTTGAAGCAGAGAGAATGTCTGTCTCTTCCAGAAATTACGAGTTGTCAAGGGTTTCAAAAGTAAAGCGTCCTATGATACAAGTGCAAGAAGTGGTAGAAGTAAAGAAAAGCTAAAACCTATTAGAAATGTATTTGAGGCCAGGCGCAATGGCTTATGCCTGTAATCCCAGCACTTTGGGTGGCTGAGGCAGGCAGATCACCTGAGGCTGGGAGTTCAAGACCAACCTGGCCAACATGGGTGAAACCCCCTAAAAATACAAAAAATTAGCCAGGCGTGGTGGCACACGCTTGTAATCCCAGCTACTCGGGAGGCTGAGGTAGGAGATTCGCTTGAAGCTAGGAGGCCAGATGTTGCATTGAGCCAAGATCATGCCACCACACTCCAGCCTGGGTGACTGTCTCATTCATAGATAGATAGAGAGAGAGAGAGAGAGAGAGAGAGAGCATTTAAAACCAAGAATCAGTACTTAAAAGATGAATGTTTCTAGGATTAGGCCTGACAGTTGATGAGGAGTTAGTTACATTTGAAAAAAAAAATAAAACCTGGCCGGGCACGGTGGCTCACACCTGCAATCCCAGCACTTTGGGAGGCTGAGGTGGGCAGATCACAAGATCAGGAGATTGAGACCATCCTGGCTAACACAGTGAAACCCTGTCTCTACTAAAAATACAAAACAAACAAACAAACAAAAAAAACTAGCCGGGCGTGGTGGCGGTTGCCTGTAGTCCCAGCTACTTGGGAGGCTGAGGCAGGAGAATGGCATGAACCCAGGAGGCGGAGCTTGCAGTGAGCTGAGATCCGGCCACTGCACTCCAGCCTGACAGAGTGAGATGCTATCTCAAAAAAACAAAAACAAACAAAACACCTTTTGGCCATTCGAGGTCTAGATAACTTCAAAACCAAGTTATTATGGAATAAGAAATTGGGTTTACTCTCTTTTAAAGTCTTAATAAAATGCTTAATGAAGTTGTTTCATTGTTCTCTTATTAAAAGGGTCCATTGTGATGTTTGTTTCCCCTGGTATACTGACTATTTAAACATGGACAGAAGTTATTTCTTCTCTGTCTATAATAACTCCTCCTTCTGTTTTCTCTAACACAACACACAGTTCTTTTGTTTTTAATTTTTAGTGCATGAGGGCAGGGCCTGTGTTTGTCTTGTTGATGATTAATCTCCAGCACCTTACCTAGTGCCTGACACATGTAAATGTGCAATAAATCTGTCGGACAAGTAGTTTCTTTCCTTTTTTTTGTTCCAGAAGACAGGGTCTCACTCTGTCACCCAGGCTGGAATGCGGTGGTGTGTGTGATCATGGCTCACTGCAACCTCCACCTCCTGGGTTCAAGGGATTTTTCCACTTCAGCCTCCTACAGGCACGTACCACTATGCTTGGCCAATTTCTGTATTTTTTTTGCAGAGGTGGAGTTTCACTATGTTGCCCAGGCTGGCCTCGAACTCTTGGACTCAAATGATCTGCCTGCCTTGGCCTCCCAAAGTGCTGGGATTACAGGCGTGAGCCACAACGCCTGGCTGTAAACAGGTGGTTTTTTATAAAATCTTTCCTTGGTTAGATTTTTGGGCTTTTGTTAGCCAGAGTATCAGCAGATTCACAGTAGGTTTGGATTTAGTCCAGCCTTTTTTATTCAATGATATTTACCACGTTGCTTCAATTTGCCATATATTTTGGTGTTACTAAGCAGATTACTTCTTTCTGAAATTTGAGTTATGCTATCTCTTTTTAGTAAAGAATCAGTCTTTGTTTTTAATATTCTTTGTCTTTCTTTCCTTTCTTTCATCTTACCTGTCCAACATGACAAAGCTCAATTATGATGAAGTTGATCAAGCCTAAAATATTATTCCTATAATATTTAGCACATGGGATTTTTGTCAGTGGGGGTGGAAGGCAGACCATAGTTGAAAACTACATATATGAAGCCAACATGCGTTGACCTCCTGCTCACACAGGTGGTCAGCTAGCCCCAAAAATATTCTGTCCTAATAAGTAATGAAATGCTCCCCCTTTTCTTACATTATAGTAAATGAATAGACTGCCAAATTTTATACAGTCTATTTGGGCTGTCTATGAAAGATACATAGGGATCCCCAAATTGGTGAATATCATAGCTGACAAATACAGTCTAATCATGGCATATGTTAATAAGTAGATGATGGACTGTAGTTGGCCAGTGGCTTAGTCAGTAGTCATTTATTAACTAGGCAACCATTTTGTGCACATTAACTCCTCATCGTGGATCCTTTGGCATTACTAAAAGTGTACTGTCAAAACCATGAATGATAAATCTGTGAACATAAAAAGGTATATTTTATAAATGATACTCTGTCCTTTATTTCCTGAGTTAACTATTTCCCACTCTAAAATTTCCTCCTATCCTGATTTTTCTCATCAAATAGAAAAGGGATCATAAACCTTAAGATACCTGGAGATAGAAGGGCTTTCTTTTTAGTAGGACATGGAGTTGAGTGACTTATGACATTGTAAAAAGATCATCATAAACTGTGTTCCTCCTACCTTCAGTGAAAGCTCTTTAGCCCTACAGAGCAGCAGAGAACTTTAGTTGAATAATTAAACTATATTTGAATAATTAAACTTTATTTGAAAAATTAAACTACATTTATGTTTTATGCTTCTTTTCTCTCAAAATTCAACCAGATGAAATAATCCTAGAATTGAGGTACAAAATCGTAATCTTTAAGTGAAAATCAACCTTCACATTAAAGTAAGAATAAAAGTGGAATAGTTGTGTAGTATACATTTAGGAAAGCCTAGGATGAAAAGGGAACGATGTACTCAAGAACAGAAAAAAAGAACCACTACAGAAAATTTGTTGATGGTTAGAAAATAACAACAAACAACACTAGGTACAGAGATTACATGATCACTTATTAGACCACTAGTCTCACATTTTTACTTCTACTGTGGTGTAGTACCTTTCTATTTCAGACTAATGCAAGTAATTGTTGTAAAATTCAAGTCTGAATTTCTTCAGTGACTTCTCATCACTTAAGAATAAAATCAGACTGCTTAGGTTTTAATCGTGGGATCCCTTCTTATCTATCCAACTTGGTTTTTTTCACTCTCTCTACCACATTGCTCTCCATCTCAAACTTTATCCTATAGTAGTACCAGTATTCACCAGATATATTGCACTTCTTCATGCTTCTTTTTAAAGTGTGATCCCCAGAGACCTCAGCATAACTTGGAAACTAGTTAGAAATACAGTTTCTTGGGCTCTACTTCAAGGCCTACTAAATCAGAAACCCTGAGGGTAGGCTAAGCAAGCTAAGCCTTTTAGGTGATTCTGATGTACCTTAAATTTGAAAACTGCCACCTTAACCCTTTTCTTTTTTTAACCTCAGCCATTAACTACCATACTGTCAATATCACTTTTATTTGTGCAACTCTTAATCTACATCTCAAACTCTATGTCAGTCCTATTTTTTAAGTTGTATATTGGACATCTGTCCTGGATATCCTTTCAGTACTTCAGACTATCTAGGCCCTGAGCAAAATTCATTATCCATCTCCTGAAACCTACTTTACATACTGTTTCCTATTTTCTCTCAGCCTGGCAGCTTTGATTCTTAGATTGTACAATATTTTCTCATTATTTTTTATGTTGTCTTGCTGCAGAGGAACAGGGGGAAAAAAGATTTTTAAAAAACTGTACTAACCAAAAAAGGGTCAGGATTTTTCATGCAATAAAGTTACTATTGTTTGTAGAGCCATCTGTTAAAATGTATTTTTATCTTACTTCTTCCCTCCTTCCCTCTGCCTCTTTCCTTGCTGTATCCTTCTTTCTCTCTCAAGAACTTAGAGACTGTATTTTGAATCTTAACCTCAGTTGTGCAAGTTCTGTGGTAAAGGTGGACAGGTGAAAGCTTGTACCAGCATCAGATGTTGAAGCCAGGCAACATTTCAGATATCCCTGAACAGTTCTTACAGTAGGTTCTCAATAAATACTTTCTAAATGAGTAAGTTAGCAAGTAGATGAGTCGTAAAGGACTGGGTAGATTTCCAGGGTCAAAAGAGCATAGTGAGATTGTGGCTGGAGATGTAAGAAACTTAAAGGATTTAAGCAATAAGGAGTGAGAAATTTTGATAGTAAATGTTTATTAAATGAATAAATGAAAAGCTTTAAAAAACAGATAGCCATTGTCACAAATGGTTAGGTATTTCCTTCTCTGAAGGAGGAGGGATAAATTATTATTTCAGTGTAAACTTTGAAGTTTGATTTTTAGAATTCATGTTTATATGGGTACATCCCATTTAGTTTGATATACATTTAAAATAATTTCTTATGTTGATTTATGTAACAGTATTCTAATGTTTGAACATATATCTTAGACTATAAATTTTAACTGTTATAGTTTGTTCTGTTTTTGTTGAACAGGAAAAACAATGATACATACTTGAAAGTTATTGTATTATTAATTTGTTTTCATAATGTGAGATATTCTCTCACAAAGCACTTATGTTTTAAGTTATAATTTAAAATACCTTTCTTTTTAACATGCACACAGGAAACCTCGACCTGTCTCCCAGTTGGTTGCACAGCAGGTTACTCAGCAGTTTGTGCCTCCTACACAGTCAAAGAAAGAGAAAAAAGATAAAGTAGAAAAAGAAAAAAATGAAAAAGAAACAACTAGCAAAAAGAATAGCCATAAGAAAACCAGGTAAATTTGAAGAGTGTTTTATGACATTTTTGAAATAATAAAACCATTTAATTTTTTAACCATTGATATACTAATACACACAAAGTGGAAGTAAAATATTTGGTTTCCTTTATTTTAAGGTATCAGAAAAGGTTTTACTGAGTTTGAAAGATACATTGGAAATTAAACACAGAAGCCACAAATACAAGCTTAAATGTGGTGATGCTTTTTTCTTTGTACTAGATTGGAAGACATTGTGTCTGGGTGTTTTGTTTTGTTTTGTTTTTCCCTTAAGAAGAGCTGTTTGAACCAGGAGTGGTTTTCAAAATACCGAACAGATAATTGCATGGGTTTTAACCTATCAAAATGGTCATGTGTTCAGTCAGAACAATCATGATACCCTTATTAGTGTGTGTCAGTGGAGTAACAATCTTCCTTGCATGTAGCTCAACCTTAGTTTTTATCACCTTCCTCCATGGTGCAGCTATTTCATTGTTGTCTAAAACATCTATTTTAATAAAATTAATAAGCTGTCTGCAAAATTATGATACAGCTATAGAAGCACAAGTTCTACTTCTAGGCTGTCACAGTTTTTGGTCGCATTGAAGAATATTCATGAATGATTGGTTTGATTAATGTTAATGAGTTGAAACATTTTACGATGTTTTTGTGGCTGGTTACACATAAATTGCTTTAAATATGTGTATTCATTTTGTTACTTTCACCTACTTTTAGTATTTATTATATGCTCAGAAATTTGGTAGAGGGAAAAGCTAGTTTAAAATTTCATTTTTTTTATGTTTAGACCAAGATTGAAAAATGTGGATCGGAGTAGTGCTCAGCATTTGGAAGTTACCGTTGGAGATCTGACAGTCATTATTACAGACTTTAAGGAGAAAACAAAGTCACCACCTGCATCTAGTGCTGCTTCTGCAGATCAACACAGTCAAAGCGGCTCTAGCTCTGATAACACAGAGAGAGGAATGTCCAGGTCATCTTCACCCAGAGGAGAAGCCTCATCATTGAATGGAGAATCTCATTAAAGTTTATTTTCTCCAGTTTCTTAGTCACTTCTGTCCTACCATGCAAATACACAGATTATGCCAAGAGGTACCACATTTTCATGACAAATACATTCATGCACAATTCATAATTTGAGTTTTACATAAAATAGAAATTTGTTAGAATTTGTTAGATTTTATTGCAACTATGCCTACCAAACATTTCCAGACTTAACATTTTGGTCTCTGCAGTTAAGTGCCATGAAAATGTGGTTGAATTATTCATTATGCAGTGTTATTGGTAAGTGTATTTTCACTTTTAGTTTAGTGAATTCTAACACATAATTCTTGAATTCTCTACTATTGGCATGTAACGAATTTAAATTTTTTATAACATAGTGCAAGCTGCCTAAATATGTATTATTTGAAAATTGTGAAACAGATAGTTATATGTATACAAGTCAAAGATCAACTTAACTATTGCTGCAACAGGTTTTTCTTAATGGTTATCCTCTTAAATACACCTGCTGGTACTTGGTGTGGTTAAATAGGAAAATTGTTATTAAATAAAGAATTTGTATGAACCTTTGCCAATGTTTTTGACACGTTTTACTAATTATTGTTCCTGAATTATGTTTCTGGCTTTATCCATTTGTTGAGGTTTTTTTGTTTGCTTATTTTTCAAAACATTCATTTATTGTAGTGTTTACTAGCAGACTAGTAAACAATAAAGCATTGATTATTTAGCTTTATAATTCAGGTTTAGTGCTATTGTCATTGAACACTGGTATTTTCTGTATCATATAAAACATTAAAATTCAAATAATTATAAGCATTTGGCAAAAATGAGAAAAGAAACTTGCCATATTTTACAAGCTGCAATTTTAGAAAAGCTTTAACTTAATGATAGTTTTATCACTGTTTTCTTGTCCCAAACTTATCCAGGGCCATACATGCATGAATCTAATTAAAACAGAAATGGGAATTGTTGCACAGAAATGGGAAATAGCTAATTTTAAATCAGTCTAATTGGCCTCTTACTAAATATAACAATTCTTATGAAAATCATAGTACCCTATTTTCAGACACAACTACCAGTTTACACATTTCTCAGTATCCTGAAAGGAAAAAAGTATAGCCCCACTTATACTATGTAAAATTACCAATAAAATATTTTTATGACTACAGATTTTGCCTTTTTGTTTATGACTATTAAAGTGTTTTATTTAGTATTTAGAATTTCAACCTGGAAACCACACAGTACTTAAATTCTCCTGGGGTCTCCTGCTTTCTCTTAACCATTTGCTTAATATATATCTACCTATAGGAGACTTTTGAATTGTAAATGGACTTAAAAATAGAATGTGGATACAAAATATCACATAAGACATCATGATAACATTTGAAGAAAAAATAAAACTGTAGACCCTAACAGTTGTGATATTTGGTGGTTTCGTGTGGTAATGTAATTTTCTGTTTAATTACAGTACTTTTTACAGGCACAGTGGTACTGTCTTTTTTGTAAGATGCTAGTTGTGAAATACAATTGCATACAGTAAAAGTCTGTGATTAAAACATTTATATACCTCATTCTTTAGTGTTGTTAAATGAAAAATTAAAATTTGTGTTTGTTATAAGATACGTTCAGTGGAATACCAACTAACCAGATATGTTCCTTTAAAACACGATATTTTTGTCTTATTCTGTTTTTAACATGTTTCAAATGTTTTATATATTCATTTTTGGACAGAGTAAAAATTTAAAAATGTTAATAGGGAAAATATTTAATTTTTAAGTCAAAAACTATACTTTAAAGGCATTACATCTATGATCAAATACTTTCAGAATGTATTTTAAATGAGCTGCAAGAGAGAAAAATCTGACAGGAGATGGGATTTTACCTGAATGGAGCATACTCATATTTCTACATAGGTGGGTAGATACTCATCTTTCTACATAGGCAGGAACACAGTGTAGCATGGAGAGTAAGCATGCTAACTGACACCTCATGTTTGAATCCTGTTGTAGAATGGAAATGAGCTTAAATTACCCAAGCTTACTTTCCATCTATAAAACAGGGTTAATGGTAATCACATCTAATTTATAGGGTTGTTGGGAGGATTAAGTCAATCCATGTAAAATTCTTAATTATCTGACACATACTGGTCACTCAGTAAATGTGAGCTTTTACTATTGTTATAGGTAAAATCCTATTACAAAAATACAAAAATATTTTTTGTAACAATTATTTTCATGCCCTCTTGGATGACATAAAGTAATAGTGTTTTATAGATTTCACTAAATTTTCAGTATAATACCAGATGTTTTCTCTGGACGCAGAAAGACCATCTTTCCATAATTAAAGAACCTGGTGGGTGTGCACTATGAGATTGAAGAAATGAATTAAGTCGACTAGTTTGAAAGTGTTTTACTTTTATTAATCACAGGTATCTCAACCTGCCTTTGTTTCACCCTACCTCAAATACTCTTCCACACCAGGAAAACAAATGCAAATTCCATAAATAGAACTGATGTTAAAATATGCAGAAAGATTCAGAACCTAGGCTTAGGGTACATATTTTGCTCTGTTTCATGAACTTACAAGGTGGGTTGAGCACTGGGTTCCTTAAGCCAAATTCCATACAAAAAGAACTTGGGTGTTTTCCAGCATTTATTACTTTACTTTGCTATAAGAGTGAAGATCCCGGGTGCGATGGCTCATGCCAATAATCCCAGCACTTTGGGCTGAAGCGGGCAGATATTTTGAGCCCAGGGCCAGCCTGGGCAACATGGTGAAAGCTCATCTCTATAATATATATGTGTATATGTGTGTGTGTGTGCGTGCGCGCGTGTGTATTTAAATAGTGAATATACTTTGAGGCAGAAGAAGAATCTTAAAACCTTTTGTATTATACAATAGAAATAGTTAAAGGTTTTATTTTTATTAAATGCTTTCCTAAAATGATAGTGGATAATAGACAAAGCGAAACATTTAAAAAGGAAAGGAAACTTCAGCCTTTCTACGTTGATAGCATGTTTATTAACTTTTAAAGATCCTTATAGCCTAAAAGAATGTAGCCTCCGCATATTATATGCATTAATGGTAGCTGGTCTAGAAGTTTTTGTTTCCACTGAGGCTTTCCCCACGTGCTTTTTTAAACTTCCTACTATGGTTTGGATATGGTTTGTCCTCACCAAGATTCATGCTGAGGCCTGAGTCCGCAGTTTGATTGTGTTGGTAGGTGGTGCCTTTAAGAGATGATTAGGTCATTACGATGGATTAAGGGCTTTCTCATGAGGCTCAGTTAGTTGTGGAATGGATTCACTCTTGCAGGAATGGATGAATTCTCACAAGAGTGGGTTGTTACAAAGTGAGGATGCTTCTTGTGTTCTGTTCTCTTTGCCCTCCTCAGTTCACCATCTGCTTTCCACCATGAGTTGAAGCAGCATGAGGCCCTCATCAGATGGCCTGCCTGATCTTCGACTCCTTAGCCTTTGCAATCATGAGCCAAAATAAATCTCTTTTCTTTACAAATTGCCCAGTCTCAGGTATTCTGTTACAGCAAAAAAAAAAAGTGGATTGAGATACTTTTTTGCTCTGCAGCTTACCTCTTTTCCAGAATCTTTTAAGGACTCGATGTAGGAACTGAGCTATTTAGTAAGTCATTAGTAGAAGTTTCCGCACAGTATTTTGAAAATTAAGTGAAAACAGAAAAGTGAGTGCGTATATAAGGAAAATAATAGTAAAAAAGCGCTTTGACTTCTTAGTACTCACCCTCTCCTGTATATCTCCAGGCACCTTCAGTTGTCTGGAACAAAGAATGTAGGAAAAACTGAAGAAGTTCAGAACAGTTACCAATGACAAAAATCACTGATTAGAATAAAAAGACAAGGTTACGGAATATATGTTGTTACTGATCATCTTTCAAAAGCAGAAGGAAAAGAATGCCCTCCCTGGCTACTGACGGTGATGAAAAGTAAGCCCCACTCCTATCACAGGCAATGAAGGACAGGGATGGAAAAAAAAAGTGAAGAAGAAGGGGAAAAAGCAAAAGTTGTGAAAAAAATTAGAAAAGGGGACACTGGGATTCAGTCTGGATAATGGTAGAATCACTAGGAAGGGAAAGAACAAATAGAACCTAACAGCACATCAGTCTCTGGTGACATTTTAAAAACATGATAAAGCATCTTCATGATGTCTCTGTCATTAGCTAAAGTTTAGCTTGTGTTTAGTAGACTATTTACTAAGACAGCAGTATGTGTAATACAGAATGATGTTCATCAAAACCAGTTCGCTTTAGGAAACTGTCACAGAGAAGTTTTACCTTGAATTACAAGATAATTCAAGACCCACTAAACCTGTGTGTATGATTTCCACTCCTCAGGAATTCCAGTTGGGGAAGTATCTATTTCACTGGGTCCTTGCCCCAAAAAGTTCCCCCAGGGGTTTATTCTTACAACTTTAAGTTTTTTGTTTTTTGTTTTTTAAATATTATTTGGTGTGATTTACACTAGATATATGTGGCCATTTATAAGAACAAAAGAAAATTATTAATTACTTTCCTGAATGCACATCCCTACCAGCCCAGATAATTTAAATGTTAAGTATGTAATGTGCAGTTGACCCTTGAACAACATAGGTTTTAACTGCGTGGGTGCACTTACACATGGATTTTCTTCCAACTCTGCCACGTTGAAGACAGCAAAATCAACCATTCCTCTTTTTCCTCAGCCTACTCAATATGAAGACTATGAGGATGAAGACCTTTATGATGATCAACTTCCACTTAATGAATAGTAAATATATTTTTCCTTCCTAATGATTTAACAATTTCTCTAGCTTACTTTATTGAAGAATACAGTATATAATACATATACAAAATATGTGTTAATCAACTGTTTATGTTATCAGTAAGGCTTCTGGTCAACAGTAGGCTTTTAGTAGTTACGTTTTGGGGAGTCAAAAGTTGTATGCGAGTTTCTGACTGCTTGAGGGTTGGTGTCTCTAACCGCCACATGTTTAAAGGTCAACTGAATTAGGCTTTGTGCAGATATTCCTGTCTTTATGGAATGGTCTAATTCTGGAGCACATGAAATGCCATAAGACTAAATACTTCAATGGAAAAAATCAAGTAGCTATCTGGAAGGCTTCAGTGCTCTGGGACATGTTTCACATTCTTAGTCTCCCCTGTTGGTGGGAGTTATGGACTGTAATAGCTCTCTCACTGTTGTAATACAGCATTTTGTTGACTTTGGTTTTATTTACATCAGTGTTATTTAATTCAGTGAACACTTATTGAGTATTCGGTGAACACTTATTGAATACATAATAAGATGTGGAATGCACATCTTAGAGACTGTAAATTACAGTGCTGTAACTATAATAATAAAAACATGTATGAGATACGAGAGAGTGCTTGTTACCCATTTGTTTCTAGAAAATTCACCTAGGCTTAAGTATCTACTACAAGTCCACATTGAAAATGTTAGGGCCTCATCTTGATGTTTGAAGCTGATAACGTTGGGTGTCACCAGTAGTTTTAGCCAACTCTTGTTTTCAGCTTGAATTTTCAAAAGTTTAAGACTTTAAGCCATGTAAAGTGAGATAATTTATCATTTTCCTGCACTAATTTTTTAAAATCACACAACAACTGAATGAGGTCTGCTATGTCATTTTTGTAGATGAAGAAGCATATTACATCAGTCTGTCCAAAATAAATTTTATTCAGATTTATTTCAGAAAGAGCTTTGCTTCACCTGAGAAATTGCCTTTTCCTTATGGACAAAGCAGATTATGAATTGCCCGAAATTTTTGCTGTAGTTGTGAGAAATCTCCTATTAAAATTGGGTTCAGGCTGGGTGCGGTGGCTCACACCTATAATCCCAGCACTTTGGGAGGCCGAGGTGGGCAGATCACCTGAGTGAGGTCAGGCTGGTTCAAGACCAGCCTGGCCAATATGGTGAAACCCCGTCTCTACTAAAAATACAAAAAATTAGCTGGTCATAGTGGCCGGCGCCTGTAATCCCAGCTACTTGGGAGACTGAGGTAGGAGAATTGCTTGAAACCAGGAGCTGGAGGTGGCAGTGAGCAGAGATCCTACCCCTGCACTCCAGCCTGGGTGACAGAGCGAGACTCCGTCTCAAAAAAAAAAAAAAAAAAAAATTGAGTTCAGTTTTAATAATTATGTGGGCTTGGTTGTCTGCTTATCTGTATTCTAATGTTTTAGTATTTTTCTGTCAAAGGAAAAAGATTTAATATAAAGATTCAAGCTTCACATCATGACAAATAATAAATTGTGAAATATAATATTTTCTTCTTCTTCTTGTATTTTTTATAAATATTGGGTTTCCCAACATTTCCCTGGCTGGTCTTGAAATCCTGGGCTCAAGCCATCCTCTTGCATTGGCCTCCTAAAGTTTTTGGGATTATAGGTGTGAGCCACGGAGCCTGGTGGTTACTCTTTTTCTATTTTAATCTAATTTCTTATTCTTGATCTTTTTTGTATTTTTCCAGAGTTTGATGTTTATCTACTTGTTTTTCTTTTGTTCTTATAAATGGCCACAAATCCTAGTGTAAATCAGGCCAAATAGTATTTTTTTAAAAAAATTCTTTATTTCAAGTTGTAAGAATAAACTCAGAGGGAACTTTTTGGGGCAAGGACCCAGTGAGATACATACCTCCCCAGCTGGAATTCCTGAGGAGTGGAAATACCACATACAGTTTTAGTAGGTCTTGAGATCACATCTAGATTTAAATTGGCTGACCTACCTGAAAGAAGGGAGTTTGGATGAAAGCTACCACCTCATCATCATTTTTCTAATAAATCTTTTAGCAAGAAAATTCAGAAACGAAACTGGAAACGAAGATTTATTAACTTAGATTTTATGGATATGATTTTCATTATCCTCTTTTAATTCATAATAATGCCGACAAGAAAATGGTCCTGTGTTTACTTTTGGAGTCAGCAAGAATGGGAAGAGTTGGAAGATTATAAAACTAGTTTGGGAGAAGACTTCTAAAGGACAAACAAAATGACAGTGAACACATTTTGTTTCCTAATTTTTAATTTTTGTGGGTACATAGGAGGTGTATATATTTACAGGGTACATGAGATGTTTTGATATGTAATGCATAATAATCACATCATGGAGATTGGAGTATCCATCTCCTCAAGCATTTATCCTTTGTGTTACTGACAATCCAGTTATACTCTTTTAGTTATTTTTAAATGTACAATTATGTTATCAAATAGAAGGTCTTATTCTATTTTTTTTTTGTACTCATTAACATCCTCCCCACCCCCGCCACCTACCCTTCCCAGCCTCTAGTAACCATCCTTCTACTGTCTGTCTCCATGAGTTTAACCGTTTTAATTGTTAGATCCCACAAATAAGTGAGAACATGGGATTTTTGTCTTTCTGACCCTGGCTTATTTCACTTAACATAACGATCTCCAGTTCCATCCATGTTGTTGTAAATGACTGGATCTCATTTTTTTTATGGCTAAATAGTACTCCATTGTTTGTATGTACCACATTTCCTTTATCCAATCATCTATTGATGGACATTTACATTGCTTCCAAATCTTAGCTATTGTAAACAGTGCTGTAATAAACACGGGAGTACAGATATCTCTTCAATATACTGATTTCCTTTCTTTTGGGTATATACCCAGCAGTGGGATTGCTGGATCCTATGGTAGCTCGATTTTTAGTTTTTTGAGGAACCTCCAAACTGTTCTCCATAGTGGTTGTACTAATTTACATTCCCATCAACAATGTACAACGGTTCCCTCTTCTCCACATCCTTGCCAACATTTGTTACTGCCTGTTTTTTGGATATAAGCCATTTTAATTGGGGTGAGATGATACCTCATTGTAGTTTTGATTTGCATTTCTCTGATGATCAATGATGTTGAGCACCTTTTCATATGCCCATTTGCCATTTGTACATCTTCTTTTGAGAAATGTGTATTCAAACATTTGGCCTATATTTTGATTGAATTATTAGATTTTTTTTTCTTACAGAGTGTTGCTTGAGCTCCTTATGTATTCTGGTTATGAATCCCTGGTCAGAGGGGTGGGTTGCAAATATTTTCTCCAATTCTGTGGGTTTCCTCATGTTGTTGAGTGTTTCCTTTGCTGTGCAGAAGCTTTTCAACTTGATATGATTCCATTTGTCCATTTTTGCTTTGGTTGCCTGTGCTTATGGGGTGTTACTCAATAAATTTTTCCCCAGACTAAGGTCCTGGAGATTTCCCCCCATGTTTTCTTTTACTAATTTCATAATGTGAGTCTTAAAGTTAAGTCTTTAATCCAGTTTGATTTGATTTCTGTATACGGTGAGAGATAGGGGTCTAGTTTCATTCTTCTGCATATGGATATCCAGTTTTCCCAGCACGATTTATTGAAGAGATTGTCTTTTCCAGTGTATATTCTTGGCACTTTTGTCAAATATGAATTCATTGTAGGTGTGTGGACTTTTTTCTGGGTTCTCTATTATTTTCTATTAATTTTTTTTGGAGACAGAATCTCACTGTGTCACCCAGACTAGAGTGCAGTGGTGCAGTCTTGGCTCACTGCAACCTCCACCTCCTGGGTTCAAGAATTCTCATGCCTCAACCTCCTGAGTAGCTGGGATTACAGGTGTGCACCATCACACCCAGCTAATTTTTGTATATTTAGTAGAGACGGGTTTCGTCATGTTGGCCAGGTTGGTCTCTAAGTCCTGGCCTCAAGTGATCCACCTGCCTTGGCCTCCCAAAGTGCTGGGATTACAGGTGTGAGCCACTGAGCCTGGCTTCTGGGTTCTATTCATTGATCTGTGTGTCTAATTTTATGCCAGTACCATGCTGTTTGGTTACTATAGCTCTGTAGTACAATTTGAAGTCAGGTAATGTGATTCCTCTAGTTTTGTTCTTTTTGCTTATTAGGACAGCTTTGGTTATTCTGTGTCTTTTGTGATTCCATATAAATTTTAGGATTGTTATTTATATTTCTGTGAAGAATGTCATTGGTATTCTGATAGAGATTGCATTGAATCTGCATATTTCTTTGGGTAGGTAGTATGAACATTCTAACAATATGATTGTTCTAATCCATTAACTTGGAATCTCTTCATTTTTTTGTGTGTCCTCTAAATTTCTTTCATCAATGTTTTATAGTTTTCATTGCAGAGATCCTTCACTTCTTTGTTTAATTCCTAGATATTTAATTTTATTTGTGGCTCTTTTAATTGGGATTACTTTTGTTATTTTTCAGATTGTTCACTTTTGGTATATTGAAATGCTACTGATTTTTGTATGTTGATTTTTTATCCTGAAACTTTAGTGAATTTGTTTATCAGTTCTAATAGTTTTCTGGTGGAGTCTTTAGGTTTTTCCAAATATAAGATTATAATTATCTGCAAACAAGGATAATTCAACTTCTGTTCCAATTTGGATGCCCTTTATTTATTTCTCTTGTCTGATTGCTCTAGCTAGGACTTCCAGTAGTATGTTGAATAACAGTGGTGAAAGTGGGTGGTGTTGAATGCATTTTTAAAAAGAAACTAGGTTGAGTTCCCAGAAGAAAAGAGCAGTGATCTGGCCTTAGCCTAAGCGGTAGTTTTTGGTTTTTATTTATTTATTTATTTTTAGATGGAGTCTTGTTCTGTTGCCAGGATGGAGTGCAGTGGCGCGATCTCTGCTCACTGCAACCTCCACCTCCCGGGTTCACGGGATCCTCCTGCCTCACCCTCCAGAGTAGCTGGGACTACAGGCGCGTGCCATCACACCCAGCTAATTTTTGTATTTTTAGTAGGGACAGGGTTTCACCATGTTCGCCAGGATGGTTTCAATCTCCTGACCTGTGATCCGCCTGCCTCGGTGTCCCAAAGTGCTGGATTTTTTGGTATTTAATAAGGGAAAATTTAAAACGCCTATGTTTTCTAGCACAGAATAAGATAAATAATTTAAGGAACACTTTCACTTAATTGGAAAAGAGAGCAAAAAATAATGTTTACTTTATTAAAAATAAAATATATAAATGTAAAAATAAAAGAAACCAAACATAACAGGATTACCTAGTGATGTAATTTCTGTATAGAAAAGAATATGAGGGAACAATAAAAATTCTGAGTTCAGCCAAGCTTCAGACAGAAGTGTGATAGTAGCAGAATTCTTAATTATTTTCAGTCTTCAATTTTTGGGAACGTGGGTCAAAAGAGTCTTGAAACCCTCCCTCCCTCCCTTCCTTCCTTCCTTCTTTTTTCCTCCTTTCCTTTCCTTTCTTCCTTCCTTTCTTCCTATGCTTATTTCCTTTTTAAAGTTTAAAAAAATGTTTGGGGGGTACATAGTATGTGTATATATTTACAGGGTACATAAGATGTTTTGATAAAGGCAGGCAATGCAAAATAATCACATCATGGAGAATAGGGTATCCATTCCTTCAAGCATTTATCCTCTGTGTTACAAACAATTCAATTACATACACTTTTAGTTATTTTTAAAATGTACCATTATGCTATTGACTATAGTCACCCTGTTGTGCTATCAAATAGTAGGTCTGTTCTTTAATATAATTATGAGCCTTGACTTATCACAATAATTTGCATATGGGTGTTTTCTTTTTTTAATATATTTTTTATTTTTTGAGATGGCTTTTCGCTCTTGTTGCCCAGGATGGAGTGCAGTGGCGCAATCTCAGCTCACTGTAACCTCTGCCTCCAGGGTTCAAGTGATTCTCCTGCCCCAGCCTCCCAAGTAGCTGGGATTACAGGCATGCACCACCATGCCTGGCTAATTTTGTATTTTTAGTAGAGACAGGGTTTTACTATGTTGGTCAGGCTGGTCTCAAACTCTTGACCTCAGGTGATCCACCCACCTCGGCTTCCCAAAGTGCTGGGATTACAGGCATGAGCCACACACCTGGCCTATGAGTGTTTTAATTCAAAATTTCCTCGTGACTAAATTTCCCTACAAATCTAGCTTTATATTTTACTGACTTTTTTTTTTTGAGACGGAGTCTCACTGTCACCCAGGCTGGCATTCAGTGGTGCGATTTTAGCTCACTGCAACCTCCACCTCCTGGGCCCAAGTGATCCTCCCATTTCAGCCTCTCACGTAGCTGGGACCACAGATGCACAGCACCATGCCCAGCTAATTTTTGTATTTTTTGTAGAGATGGGTTTTCACCATGTTGCCCAGGCTCATCTTGAACTCCTGAGCTCAAGTGACCTTCCTGCCTTGGCCTCCCAAAGTGCTGGGATTACAGGCATGAGCCATTGCGCCTGGCCGTTACTATTTTTTTTAAAAATAATATATTTTGTTTTACTAATTGGTATGCAGGGTTCTTGAAGTTTGAACCAGGGAGAAACAGAGGGTTGTCCAGAGGATATTCCTTGCTCTCTTTCCCACCTAGCCCACTCTACACTTTCCCTACCTTGTAGATGGAAATGTCAGCGAAATTCTGGTATCATATAGGAGGTTAAGACATCCTCATGAATTGGCTTTCCACCGCTTCTTTTTTTTTTTCAATTTAAATTATTTATTTATTCTTAATCTTTCACTACTACTTTTTCTACTCTTGTGGCCTGTAGCAACGTGTTTTTGAGAATGAAGAGCATCACTTTACTCTTTCATTCTTCCCCGACTCTTTTCCTAGAGTTACTCCTCTGAATGAACACATGAGATTTTTGTTCAAACTAAACATTATTTTCCAACTTTTCCTCCAGTCCAACAAAATCTCTAGGAATCCGACTGTGGAAAATCGGGAAATACACTAGAAGACCACTAGGGGAGAGAATGAATTTTACTTTTAGCCTGAGTTTCTGAATCTTTGTGCTCTGCTACTAATCTGACTTATATTTCACTGATTGTAAATTTTATTTTAGACTCCAAGACCAGTATGAAAGATTTTCATATAACATTGGTTCCCTTTTTGCTTTCAATTTGAATTTGTACCACTCCATTTAGTGCTTATTTGTTCCTAGTGAGATAGCATGGTGTAATGGAAAAGAACAAGAAATAGAAATCTTAGAGGATTTCTATTTGAATTTTGCATTTATTATTAACCATGTGGTAAACGAATATCTCCGAATTTCAGGCTGTTTGCTTTTTGAGGGGAAGTTGTTTTTTATTTTTAAATTTTTCTTACTATCTGTGGTCATCAGGCTCATTGTTTATTTAAAAGAATAGAATAACATCTCCTACTTCATAGCAATGTTATAAAGATTAAATTAAACATTTATTTATTTATTTGTAGAAAGAGGGGTCTCATTATATTACCCAAGCTGTTTTTGATCTCCTGGCCTCAAGCAATCCTCCCAGCTCTTCCTCCCAAAGCGCTGGGATTACAGGTGTGAGCCACTGTGCCCAGCCAAGGATTAAATTCCATTGTGCATAGACCTTTATAAAATGGAAGTCATGCAAAAAGGTTTTTTTTTTCCCTGCAAAAAGTTTTTGAATTTTACTCCGAAAAGGTGTAGTGGAAGGATTTAGTATTCTCGTGGTTTTTATTTGCCTGCCCTCCCTTTGAGAGCAGTACACTCCTTTATTTCTGAATACTCTGCATCCGAGCCCCTTGTCTGGCATGTAGAATATGTTCAATAAATGTTTATTGAATGCATAAATGTATGTTCTCATTCTCTTTACACATCTCGATAGCATGCTAATTTTCATTTTTTATCAGGTAAAGTAAGAAGGGGAGGAAGTTGAACCTTAAATTTGTTCAGTGACTTTCTCATGGTCACAGAACCACTACTTTTTTGGTATAGGGAGCCAAGGATCCAAATGGAAACTGCTACTATATTGAGCATTTCCCCACCTTGTATTTCATGGTGAAACTTGTCAACTCCCCAGATGCAATTTCAGCAGTTAAACTCACGATTTTTCCCTATGAATGTGTGTTTGTGTGTGTGTGTGTGTATTTTGAAGCCTCCCTTCCCTCACTTTTTGGCACTGGTGCTGCTTTCTGCCTCCAATCTCTCCTCTAGCTGTTTCAGCCTCCACACTACAGCCAGAGTCTGCTCTCTAAAATGCAAATGTGATCATGTTACTTCCCTATTTAAAAACCCTTCAATGGTTCACTAGTGTCTTGCAGATTAAATTCAAACTCCTAGGTGTGCTAAACAAAGCACTCAAATATCTGGCCCCTTCTACGCTCTTATCGCTCGTCATATCCTCTCTTGCATTCACTTAGCTGGTGGTATCAAACTTCTCACGGTTCCCTACACACGAGCCTGTTTATTGATCCTTCAGCCTGGAATTACTTCCCTTAACCGACTCAAGACTCTAGCGGCACCTTTGCTTTGAAGTCTCTCTTGACCACACTCGCAGACAGAACTGATTGTTCCTTTGTGTGTGTCCCTTACAGGCCTGGATCTTAAGTCTGTATCATTGTGTTGCGCTTATTTACAAGTATCCGCTGTCCCACCCACGCTCCAGTTAGGCTTCTTTATACCCCCCTAGGTACTCACACAGCGCTTGGCCCAAGTGATGCTTTATAAATGGTCAATGAATGAACGTAGTGGAAACAGCTGAAGAAGAGGGAGACGAACTGGGGAAGAAAGGAGAAGCTCTGTGGGGAGAATACTAATTGTTTTGCACATGCAAATAATGAGTTGTGAGGGAGGTCAAAAAGGTCAAAGGGAAGAGCCCTGCAGTACAGGAACTCTCTGTCCGCATACCAAACATACGAAGCAATGAGCTTATCTGAATGAATGAGTGAAAATGGCTCGTGCACATTCTAGTATCACAGAAACTTACAGGCTGGGGGAGGATGGAGAGGAAAGTGGCCTAGTCAAGTGCCTTCTAAGTGCTAGGCGGTTTTCGTGCGTTAAACAGTTTAATCTTTACAACCACCCCACGATGAGGATAGTAGCTCCATTTTAGGGACGAAGAAACATGCTCAGAGAATTTAGGTTACCCAGTGTCACAAACCACCATGTGGAAGGACCATAATTAGAATTTAGGTCAACTGCCTCCAGAGCCGAGGCTTTCGCTCCACCTCTTTCGGCGGTCGAGACCCACTGGGCTCCCAGTCACCTGCGCGTTAGCCTGCGCTCACTCTTCCCCGCAAGCGCGCCGCGTTCCGCGCGCCCACTCCGCCCCCGGCGCGCCAGCCCAGCGTCCCTCCCACGCGATCTGCGCCGGCGCGTCCAGCCCTCCCGCCCGGGGGAGAGGCGGAGCTGCGTCGCTGCGGCTGACCCATGGGCGCACGGCGGCAGAGGCGGCGTCCGGGCTTCCGGGCGGGTTGTCAGCGGGCTTCGGCGCCGCGGCTGCGCTCGCCTAGGTGGTGGGCGGGGAGGGAAGGAAGGGAGCGGGTGCAAGGCGGCGGCCGCTGCGGCGGCGGGGGAGGAACTTGTTGCGCCCGCGGCTGCGCGGTGCCGCTCCCTCAGCTCCAGTTCGCCCGGGCGGGCGCGGCGGCGGCGGAGACTGAGGAGCGCGGCCGGGGCGATGCGGCGCTACCTGCGCGTCGTCGTGCTGTGTTTGGCCTGCGGCTTCTGCTCGCTTCTTTACGCTTTCAGTCAGCTCGCCGTATCCCTGGAAGAAGGAGCGGGTGGCGGTGGCGGGAAGCCGCAGGCCGCGGTGGCTTCCTGGCTCGCGGGCGGCGGACGCGGCGCCGTGAGAGGCACGGGCGGCGCGGGCCCCGCAGCGCATCCCGGCGGGTCGGGCAGGTACGGGCAGTTCCCAGTGGGGGACGCGGCGGGCGCAGGGCGCGGGCTCGGCCTGGCCCGGGCTGCTCGCGGGTCGGCGCCGCGCCTCCCGCGTCTTTCCTGCGGTTTCTGACCCCTCACTGATTTCCCTCCTTCCCCTCCGGCCGGGACTAAACCAGCGCTGCTCCCGCCTGAGAGTGTCCCACACTTTTTGTATTTGTCTTTTGACCCAGTCATGCGCCCTTTAAAGCAGTTAGAAATTAATTTTCAATTTTTTTAAAAAAGGATTCTTTGAAAATAAGAAGTGTTCACAAAAGCCTTGCTGCTGCCTGGCTAGTGAGAATTCCTTCTTGTTTCAGTAGAGTTCAAGTTGAGATATTTAAACATGAGGCTGGCGCCCTAGTTCAGTGTTTAAGGATTGTGCGTGTATGTGTGTGTGTTTTGTCTCTCATGCTGATTTTGCTGTGTTAACGCTTACACTTTTAAGCATTAGCCACGGTTAAATTTGGAAATGGCATTTGTGCGGGTTGTGAAATTTTCTTTTGGAAACACTCTCTTTCTTGACAAATCGGTATTTAAAAAGCGACGTAATGACCTAGGTGGATTTGCACAAATCACTGCCAGAGTAGGAATCGACACGAGATTTAAATAGAAAAAAAATGTTTCTGTCAACGCATTATGAATGCTTGAAATCTGAGCGTTTACACTGCCTTGCAACATGGACACTTCCACCTTATGTATGGGCACCTCTCTGGGAACGACTGAAGTGCTCCCTACCAAGACTTGGCAAATGCTGCTTTGATACAGAAAAGTATAGGATTTGTCTGGAGAGGGAGTGTAGGTCAGCTGTGGGCTGTTTAACATCGTTTTGAGAGTCGATGGTCATTCCCAGAATGAAAAGGGGAAGTTTGGGCAGAGTAGCAGCGTGGAAAGCGGACTTGTCATGTTTTTACCCTGCAATTTGATTACAGTCAGGGTAATTCCTACATCAGGACCCTCAGTTGTCTGTCTTGGGAGAAAGCATTCACTGAAAACTTGAATGAGCTCGGGAAAAATGACAGGTTGAAGCTAAACTGTTTATGGCCTAGTACGTTATTGTGAAGCATTTGCAATTATGGAAAATGGATTATATTGGGCAAAATTGTAAGGAGGCAACATTTTAATTAAATATTTAATGAAGTTAGACTGATGCTAGCATTGCATTTTTAGTGCCTTGGTCTTAGATATTTTATTTTGTGACAAAAATTTACAAATTTTGTTTGCTTGACCAGTTAACTTTAATAAAATTATTTGAAATTTTTGAAAATAAGAGCCTCAGTTTCAATAAACATCCAATAGAATCATTACTTAAATGTTAAGTTTTATGTGTCAGGATTGAGTCAGCTGAAATGCTGTACTTTTTTAGGTCCTTTGAGTAGCATGACTCTTTATTTTAAAAGAGGTGTACATCTAAGTTAGAACTAAAGGTGTATCTATCTGTCTTTGTAAAAATGTAATGAAGAACAACATGTCACCACATTTGTGTGCATAAGAAACCATTTGGGCAGAGGAACAAGGTGGAAAAGTTGGATTGTCAAGTTTTACCCTATGGTTTGATTAAGGTCATGCAAATTACTAAGACCTCAGGACTCTATTTTACATATCGTCATTTATGACATCTTTATAGAAATCTCGTAGAGTTAAATCAACTTTTGGCAACGCTCGGTAGGTAGCTCACACCTGTAACCCCAGAATTTGGGGAGGCCGAGTGGGGATGATTGATTGCTGGAGACCAGGAGTTTGACACCAGCCTGGTCAACAACCCATCTCTACAAAAAATAAAAAAAATTTTAAAAATTAACTGAATGTGGTGTTTCACATCTGTAATCACAGCACTTTGGGAGGCTGAGGTGGGAGGATCACTGGAGCCCAGGAGTTCAAGGCTACAGTGAGCTATGATTGTACTAGTGTAATCCAACCTGGGTGACAGAGCAAGATCCGGTCTCCAAAAAAACAGAACCAAACCAAAACTTTTTTGGCCACCATGAGATATGGTATAGAAATCCCTAAGCTCTTCATGTATAAATCATTTGGCCAAGATCGAAAGCAAATCATTATTGGAGGAGGATTAGAAACCGTGTATCCTTTGATTGTTATACAAGAGCTCTTTCTGTAAAGAGAGATAAGGGTCTAATTTAGATAGTGGACTCAGTGCGCAGTGGGGCTATGGGGCAAGCCAGCAGCTTCCTGTTTTCAGTAGTACTTAGGTATTATTGCATTTTTGTCTTTTTTGATAACATCTTGAAAGATTATAACTATTATTTCTCTTATTTTAAACATGGAATCTAGGTTTGTACCCAGTTAAGTTCCGTTGTTTAGATCTTATAAAAACTATTCATAGTATAGAATTTCATGGCAACAAAATACTTGGAAAAGTGTTTCCAAGTCCTTGAAGTAAGAACTTTAAAATTAAAGGAACAGTTTTTCAGTGGAATCTCTTATCCATTAGTGTATTCTATTTGAAGCCATGATTTTAATAATCAGAAAATACATAGGTCTTGGAGTCAGATAAACCCGTGTTCTCAGTATTCTGGCTCTGGTTGCTGTGAGACTTTGCCTAAATTGTGTCAGTTGCCTGTGTTTTAATTTCCTCACTTGTAAAATGTAGATAATACTTATTTTTTTAAAGCTTTATTAGGGTATAATTGATAAATAGAAATTGTATATGGTTAAGGCATACAACTTGATAGTTTGACATACATGTACATTGAGAAATGATCACAGTCAAGCTAGTTAAACATCATTCATCACCTCACGTAGGGTTTTTTTTTTTTTTGTGGTGAAAGCACTTAAGATCTACTGTCATAGCACATTTTAGATATACAATACAGGTTGTTAACTCTAGTCACCAGGCTGTATATTAGATTACCTTACTTAATTTATAATGGAATTCTTAGTTGTCTTTGGTAAAATTCAATAAAACGATCTCAAGCAAAACATATTTATAGGCTTATACAGTTTTTGAATTGAAGGAAAAACTGCAGATAGCAGGGCAGCTCAAAGGACCTTAAGGAATGGGGACTCTTTTCCACTAACGACATAACTTTCTTCATGGGGTTTTTCTATTCTTGCAGGTTTTATTCTCTAATCTCAAATACAAAATCCTAGGAAAAGGCTGTCATTGGACTTGCTTGGATTGCATGCCCGTTTGTGGACCAGTCAGTGTTAACTTGGGATGGGGAGCTCTGATTTGTTGACTTTGTGTCACTTGCCTGGTGCAGACAGAATAACATGATTGGTGTTGGAGAGGAGGGGTGCCTCAAAGGAGAAGAAATGCTGGGTAGGCAGTGGCTCTTCTACAAGAAGAGACTCAGGCTCTTCAGTGTGGACAGACTGTATTAAGGTGTTGGACAGAAAGCAGTAGTTATTACCGGACATCAGTACTTCATACCACTTAGTTGCATTTTGGTTCCTTTTTGCATTTTAGTTACTCAGGGTGATTAAATTATCATATTTCACTGATGAGTCCTGACATTGATTATCAAAATTTTACGTGTGGCTATACAGCAGTATTGGTAGTGGGGAATCAAGAAATTACTAAATATTTCGGTGATACCATTTCTGGACCTATCATGCCCTTGGAGTCTCCTCGTGTGTCTCCTTGTCACACAGGGAGGTAATTACCTCACTTTCTTTTTTAGATCTGGTTAGGCCATAGACTTATCATTTCTGCTGGATCCTGGGAACCCTAGTGTTGTATACTGAGAACGTAAAGAATAGAAAGTAAGGGTTTTGGAGTGACAGACTTCAGCTTTGCCACTTACTGACTATTGACCTTGAACTTGTTTTCTTCATCAGAGAGGAGAGTATGATATTGAGTTGTTTGTGAGAATTGAAATTAAATATTAAATAGCTGGCGTAGAGTACCTAGTATGGTGCCTGACACAACAACATTTTAGCAAATATCATTTTGGTAATTTAAATTTTAAGTTGGGATTTTTTTTTTCTTTCCAATTTCTGACCTCTGGGAAAAATTCTGGTCGTTGGGCTCCAGTTAAGACCTGTTAAATTAAAATGCCCTGGCAATGGGGTCCAGGAATTTATATTTTACATATGTGCCCCAGCTTGTTGTGATAAAACCAAAAATTGAGAATAGTTTGGGCACTATTTTCACACTACTGTTTTTAATGAAGTTCCCCCTGCCTTTTTTTTTTCTCTTTCTCTTTTTCTTTTTTTTTCCTTTTTCCTTTTTTTTTTTTTTTTTTTTTTGAGGCGGAGTCTCTCTTTGTCGCCCAGACTGGAGTGCAGTGGAGCCATCTCGGCTCGCTGCAAGCTCCGTCTCCTGGGTTCATGCCATTCTCCTGCCTCAGCCTCTGAGTAGCTGGGACTATAGGCACCCACCACCACACCCGGCTAATTTTTTGTATTTTTAGTAGAGGCGGGGTTTCATCGTATTAGGATGGTCTGGAAATCCTGACCTGGTGATCCGCCTGCCTCAGCTTCCCAAAGTGCTGAAATTACAGGCGTGAGCCACCTGCCCAGCCCATTTCCTCCCTTTTTTCTGCAGTTATGTTTGAAGAAGAGAGTTGAGTCGGTGAACAGTAAAGAGAGTTGAATTACTTACTAAAGCCATTTTAATCTCTGCTTTGTTATTGCAAAAACATCTTACTTAAAACCAGTGCCCTGTACCTTGTATTTTAGGTCATTGAAGGATCATAGTGTCTACGTTACGTATTTGTGAAGTGTTATCTTAGTTTGATTGGGCTGCTATAACAAAATACCATCGACTAGAGAGCTTAGAAACTACAGAAATTTCTTTCGGTTCTGGAGACTAGAAATCCAAGTCAAGGCACCAGCGGGTTCAGTGTCTGATGAGGACCCATTTCCTGGTTCATACCATAGGTGGCGCCTTCTCCCTGTGTTCTCACATGGTAGAAGACATGAGGCAGACCCCTTTTATAAGGGCCCCCCACTAATCCCATTCGTGGAGGCTTTGCTCTCATGACCTAATCACCTACCAAAAGGCCCTACCTCGTAACATCATGTTGGTAATTAGATTTCAACATATGAATTTTGAGGGGACACAAACATTCAGACCATAGCAAATGCTTAGTGCAAACCTGACACATAGTATTTAATAAATACTAGTAATTAATTAAAATATTCCGTGCTTTTGGGGGGGGAAACTTACTTGGCTTATGAAAAAATAATAGGTACTTTTGATTTAGAAATCTTATTTTTTATTTCTGAGACAAGGTCTCACTCTGTCATCCAAGGTGGGGTACAGTGGCCTGAGATCATGGCTCACTGCAGCCTTGACCTTCTGGGCTCAAGTGATCCTCCCACCTTAGCTTCCCGAGTAGCTATGACTACAGGCGTGCACACCACACCTGGCTTTTTTTTTTTTTGTGACAGAGTCTCGCTCCGTTGCCCAGGCTGGCGTGCAGTGGCATAATCTCGGCTCAGTGTAACCTCCGCCTCCTGGGTTCAACCAATTCTCCTGCCTCACAAGTAGCTGGGATTACAGGTGTGTGCCAATCTGCCCAGCTTTTTTTTTTTTTTTTTTTTTTTTTGTATTTTTTGGTAGAGGTGGGATTTCACCATGTTGGCCAGCCTGGTCTTGAACTCCTGACCTCAGGTGATCTGCCTGCCTTGGCCTCCCAAAGTGCAGGCATGAGCCACCATACCCTGCCTAGAAAATCTTATTTTAAAGCAGTAAGATCATTATCTTTATGCCATACCTATTGAAAGTACTTCCCCCTAGGTATAAACTTAAATTTTATTAATTATGTGTGTACTGTATGAGGTTTACGTTTTGTTTTTAGATTGGCTACTTTTTGCTTTATCGTTTTTTTACCTTTGTTATGCATGGGAAAGCTTTCTACCAGTTTTTTTTTTCCCTCCTTTTTTTACATTTAAATCAATCTGGCTTTGTGGGGAAGCTAGGCGGGTAGAGGAGGTATATTGTGTGATGCTAACTGTTTCTTTGAAATGGTTAATTGTTTCAGTGTCATTTATATATAAACAGCCCTTTTCCTACTTGCCGAGGATTAATGAAATTAGAAATTTAAGAAAAAGGTCTTGGAGCTAGAAATTAAGTTGTCTGGAAACTATTTATTTATTTTCTTTTTTTCTTTTTGAGACGGAGTCTCTGTCGCCCAGGTTGGAGTGCAGTGGTGTGATCTCGGCTCACTGCAGCCTCCGCCTCCTAGGTTCAAGCGATTCTCCTGCCTCAGCCTCCTGAGTAGCTGGGACTACAGGCGCGTGCCACCATACCTGGCTAATTTTTTATTTTTAGTAGAGACGGGGTTTCCCCATGTTGGCCAGGCTGGCCTTGAACTCCTGACCTCAGGTGATCTGCCTGCCTCGGACTCCCAAAGTGCTGGGATTACAGGTGTGAGCCACCGTGCCTGATCTGGAAACAATTTGGTTGAAAATTAAATAACAGTAATTTGGCATATCATGGGAATGGCCTCCTTTAGTATGTCTGTAAGCATCTTTGCTTCTCTTGCACAGTCACAGGGTGGGGATACATGTCTTGAAGTTGCATTGCTGCTTTGCAGCAGCACTTCATTCATACTGTCATGTATTTAAGCTGAATATGCCTAAATTTGTCACTGACTTTTTTTTTTTTTTTAAATTTGAGATGGAGTCTTGCTCTGTCACCCAGGCTGGAGTGCAGTGGCACGATCTTGGCTCACTGCAAGCTCCGCCTCCCGGGTTCACACCATTCTCCTGCCTCAGCCTCCCGAGTAGCTGGTACTGGTGCCCACTACCACGCCCAGCTAATGTTTTGTGTTTTTAGTAGAGATGAGGTTTCACCGTGTTAGCCAGGATGGTCTTGACCTCTTGACCTCGTAATCCGCTTTTTTTTTTTTTTTCAAGATGGACACTCTGTCGCCCAGGCGGGAGTGCAATGGTGTGATCTCGGCTCACTGTAACCTCCGCCTCCCGAGTTCAAGCGATTCTCCTGCCTCAGCCTCCCAAGTAGCTGGGAGTACAGGTGCATGCCACCAGGCCTGGCTAATTTTTTGTGTTTTTAGTAGAGATGGGGTTTTACCGTGTTAGGTAGGATGGTCTCGATCTCCTGATTTTGTGATCCTCCCGCCTCGGCCTCCGAAAATGCTGGGATTACAGGTGTAAGCCACTGCACCTGGCCTAATTTTTCTATTTTTAGTAGAGACAGGGTTTCACCATGTTGGTCAGGCTGGTCTCGTATCACTGACTCTTTAAGTTTTGCATGGTTTTCACTGAAGCCTCCTATGATGGACATTTTGAAATGAAAATTACTTTTTCTAGTTTGACTTAAAATTGTAACCAGGCACGGTGGCTCATACCTGTAATCCTAGCAAGGAGGCCACGGTGGGTGGATTGCTTGAATCCAGAAGTTCTAGACCAACCTTGGCAATATGGCAAAACACCCTCTCAACAACAACAAAAATACAAAAAATTAATTGGGCATAGTGGTGTGCACCTGTGGTCCCAGCTACTCCAGAGGTTGAGATGGGAGGATCGCTTGAGCCCAGGAGGTTGAGGCTGCAATGAACCGTGTTCGCACCACTGCACTCCAGCCTGGGCGACTTGTTTATTTATGTGTGTGTGTGTGTGTATGTATGTATAAAAAACATTTTGTAATTGGATTTAAGTAAACTTCAAGTTCGACAACTGTTATTGTGCCGAGCGTTGTTTTATCACATGTAAATATGTGTAACCACTCCCACAGTCAGGATACAGAATTGTTTTATCACCACGAAGATACCTTGTGCTACCCCTTAGTCAGTTGTAGACAAGCTTTAATCTTTATGCCTTGTTAAATTTGAGGATGAGCCATAGTAACGTTTTATTTCAGTTTGATCCACAGTGAAAAACATTCCCTTTTAGGACTTCAGTGCTTTTGAATGTCAGTATGGGTATAGTGAAGACATATCCACCAACTCATATTAACACTTTGCCCCATTAAAATTATTTAAGAGTTACCTCTTTGAATGTTGGATTTTAGTATTCTGCTTTCACCAGTTTTAAGCAACTAATAGCCAGAACCTAGATAACTACCTTTACTTTTCCAATATTTTCAAACTTTATTTTTTGGCCTGAAAGTACACGTGCTGTCTTCAGATGAGTTGCTTTTGCTAATTTATCTTATTGCTTCTAATAAGCCACTGATACGTCGTAAGTTCTCAGTGTGAGTTTCTCCTCTTTAAGTTCTCAGTGTGAGTTTCTACTCTTTATCTTAACCTCCAAAACCAGTTTTTCAAAGTGGGAGAATGGATATTTGGGAGTTAAGAAACTGTAAACAAATTACTTCACTCCTTACAGCAGTACCTAACTGTTTTACGATTTTTTTTAATGCCATGCAGCATATGTATTCACTGGTGCATGTGTTCTTATATTTCCAGTAAAGAAAGAAAAACAGCTTTCCTATATACTGAATTGACACTGAATTATGATCAAGAGATTTACCTGTAACTTGATTTTTCCCATCCAATTTTGACTGCATTAAACCTTTGTGAAGTTAATCATTACCCCTAAAGAAACCCTGTATCTGTTAGCAGGAACTCCCACCTTGCACTCCTCAGTCCCCCAGTCCTAAGCAACCACGAATCTATTTTCTGTCTGTAGAGGTTTGCCTGTTCGGGGCATTTTACATAAAGGAATCACACAGTATGTGGCCTTTTGAGTCTTTCTCCTTGGTATAATGTTTCAGGGTTTATCCGCTGTAACATGTATCACTGTATTTCATTCCTTTTTATGGACAAATAATAGTCCATTGTATGGATATACCACATTTTGCTCATTATTTGGTGGACATTTGAGTTTTTTCATACTTTTTGGCTATTATGAGTGATGCTGCTATGAGCATTCATGCTCAGTTTTTCTGTGAACATGTTTTCAGTTCTCTTGAGTATATACTGAGGAATTTAATTGGTGAGTCATGGTTGCACAACTCTGAATATACTAAAAACCATTGAATTATAAACTGTAAAAGGGAATTATGTTTGCATTATTCTGCTTTGCTTTGTAACAACCCCACACATCTTAGCAGTTGACAATAGCAAGCATTTATTTCTTGCACACATTACATGTCTATGGCTGTGACTTTGCTTGATATATCTTCTCATTCTGGGATCCAAGCTGAAGGAGCAGTCCATACATTGGATATGCCTGGTCTCATGGTAGTGGATGAGGAAGAAGCCAGATTGAACAGCACAATCCCATGTGAAGCTTCTACTTTGATGCCACACTAATCATGTCTTTTTGTATTACTTTGGCCAAAGCAAGTCACTCGAATAAGGTCAAAGTCCATAAATGATGCAGGGATATATGCCTCCCCTATCAGGCAGGCAAGGCCCATGGTAATGAATAGGGTTGTATAATCCTTTTACAGTTAAATGTGGGGAGTGAATAACTGAACAGTAATACAGTCTACTGCACAAATAGAGATTGCCAGTTAAGGAGAAAGAGTAATTGATGCAAGAAGGTCTTTAAGGACCCCTGAGAAGAAGATGGGCAACAAGGGGATGCGTATGGAGTTGGTAGTAGGCATGAGACTAGCTAAGAGGAAGACGGTTAATTTATATTTCTACTAATCAGCATAGTCATGTCATTAACTGTTCTTCAGTATTCATCTGAGAATGTGAGTGAATGGCTCAGTTTCAACTGAAGATTGTACTGAAAAGGTACGGTGAAAGGTGGTGGTGCAAGTTGTAGGTATAGGAACATGAATGGATGAACCATATGACGTCTGAGTAGGGAGGGAAATGAGTAAAGGAGGAAGCTTATACTTAGGAAGCATGTGATTGGAGGGCTGAGTGATTTCCACACATGTAACGGGATATAAATAATAAGCCTAGGCAGCAAAGCGAGACTTTGTCTCTACAAAAAATTTGCCAGGCGTGTTGGCACATGCTTATAGTCCTAGATACTTGTAGACTGAGGCAGGAGGATGGCTTGAGCCCAGGAGATTGAGGCTGTAGTAAGCTGTGTTTGTACCACTGCACTCCACCCTGAGGGACAGAGCAAGACCCTGTCTAAGAAAAAAGAACCATAATTATTAGATCAGAGACTAATCTGAGATGAGGTATTGGATTGCAGTTTCAGGTGATGACAAGGTCCAGGATTTGCCATTTTTTACTTCTCTCTTTTTTTGTCAGAGAGGGTCTGTGTCACCCAGACCTGGTGTACTTTGGCGTGATCACAATCACTGCAGCTTCAAACTCCTGGGCTCAAACTATCCTCCCAACTCAGCCTCCCAAGTAACTGGGACTACAGGCACACACCACCATGCCCGGCTAATTTTTTTTTTTTTATTCTTTGTAGAGATGGAGTTTCGCCATGTTGCCCGGGCTGGTCTTGAACTCCTGGGCTCAAGCGATCCACCCACCTCGGCCTCCTAAAGTGCTGAGATTACAGGTGTGAGCCACTGTGCCTGGCCAGCATTTGCCATTTTTAACTGAAGGGAAAAGGAGGTAAGAGTTACTGGAGTTAAACAATTGTGTAACCTGGGTGTTGGTTAGGTCTCCCACATTGCAGTATGTGAGATGACATTCTGTTGTTCCCCACTAGACAGTATGATCCATGTCCATTTTACTCACTATTGTGTTGCCAGTGTTTGGCCTGTAGACGTAGTCATTCAGTAGAAAATTTATTGATTTACCAAATGAATGGTTAGAGGAAAGTAGGATTTGGTACTGAGACAAGGACTGTGAACCAGATGCTAGTCTTCTGTGAGTTGGGGAGGAACCAGTAGGTTGGTAGATCAGAATGGTGTGGCATTGTGGCCCTATTACATGGCTAGCAGTTGATGCTGGCTTTTGACTAGGAGCTCAGTGGAGGCTGTTGATCTGCATTCTCTCAAGTGGCTTTTCCATGTGCCTTGGGCTTCTTACAATCTAAAGATCAGGTTTAAAGAGTGTTCCAAGAAATAGGATGTAGAAGTTTTAAGGCAAGGGCCTGAACATTGGCACAGTATTATATTCAGTATTCTATTTGTCAAAGCAATCACAGAGCCCACTTAGATTCTGGATAAGGGGAGTTAGATCCTACTTTTTTTTTTTTTTTTTTTTTTGAGACAGAGTCTTTCTCTGTCGCCCAGGCTGGAGTGCAATGGCATGATCTTGGTTTACTGCAACCTCTGCCTCCTGGGTTTAAGCGATTCTCCTGCCTCAGCCTCCTGAGTAGCTGGGATTACAGGCAACCACCACCACACCTGACTGATTTTTTTAGTAGAGATGGGGCTTCACCATGTTGGCCAGGGCATTCTCTAACTCCTGACCTCAAGGGATCTGCCTACCTTGGCCTCCCAAAGTGCTGGGGTTAGAGGCATGAACCGCTGCGCCCAGCAGATCTTACTTCTTAATAGAAGTGTCAGATGTGTGATCATCTTGGCACCTAGTTCTGTGTCCGGAATTAGTGGGTTCTTGGTCTCGCTGACTTCAAGAATGAAGCTGTGGACCCTTGCGGTGTTACAGCTCTTGAAGATGGTAGTCTGGAGTTTGTTCCTTCAGATGTTCAGATGTGTCCACAGTTTCTTCCTTTTAGTGGGTTTGTGGTCTCATTGACTTCAGGAGTGAAGCTGCAGACCTTCGCGGTGAGTGTTACAGCTCATAGAGGCGGCATGGACCCAAAGAGTGAGCAGCAGCAAGATTTATTGTAAAGAGTGAAAGAACAAAGCTTCCACAGTGTGGAAGAGGACCTGAGCTGGTTGCCGCTGGCTGGCTCTGGCAGCCTGGTTTTGTTTCCTTATCTGACCCCACCCACATCCTGCTGATTGGTCCGTTTTACAGAGAGCTGATTGGACCGTTTTGACAGGGTGCTGATTGGTGCGTTTACAATCCCTGAGCTAGACACAGAGTGCTGATTGGTGCATTTACAATCCTCTAGCTAGACATAAAAGTTCTTCAAGTCCCCACTAGACTCAGGAGCCCAGCTGGCTTCACCTAGTGGGTCCCGCACTGGGGCTGCAGGCGGAGCTGCCCACCAGTCCTGAGCCAGGCCTACGCTCCTCAGCCCTTGGGCGGTCGATGGGACCGGGCGCCATGGAGCAGGTGGCAGTGCCCGTCAGGGAGGCTCGGGCTGCGCGGGAGCCTACTGTGGAGGCAGAGCTTGGACATGGCGGGCTGTAGGTCCTGATCCCTGCCCCGCGAGGAGGCAGCTGAGGCCCAGCGAGAATTCGAGCACAGCGCTGGCAGTCTGGCAGTGCTGGGGGACCTGGCGCACCCTCTGCAGCTGCCGGCCCAGGTGCTAAGCACCTCACTGCCGTGGGCCGGCGGCGCTGGCCGGCCGGCCGCTCCCAGTGTGGGGCCCACGGAGCCTGCACCTGCCAGAACTTGCGCTGGCCTGTGAGCACTGTGTGCAGCCCCGCTTTGCGCCTGCGCCTGTCACTCCACACCTCCCCGCAAGCAGAGGGAGCCGGCTCTGGCCTCGGCCAGCTCAGAGAGGGGCTCCCACAGTGCAGTGGCGGGCTGAAGGGCTCCTCAAGTGCTGCCAGAGTGGATGCCGAGGCCGAGGAGGTGCCAAGAGTGAAAGCTGCTAGCACATAGTCACCTCTCAATCCCTCCTCTAAAGAGGACACCCCAACTGCTGTTGGGAATTTGGCCGATGACCACTCTAGCTACTTCCTGCTGGATAGGTGCAATGAAGGGACCCTGCAGTTGTAGTGTCCCCCAGAGGGGAGCTCTCTAGGCCAGTGAAAGTGCCAGTGGGTCGGTCCAGGGGTCCTCGGTAGAAGTTGTTGAGCTCATTTGGGGTTCCATTTGTAAGACCATCTGTGTAGCTTGATGACCTTGATTTTAGAAGAAACAAATTTGACAAGAAGGTTAAAGATACAGGGCCCAAAGGTGAGTAACAGCAAGATGGCTGCCATGGGACCTAGAAAGGGGCGAAGCCATGTGGCCTAACTCCAGAGATTGGTATAAGAATTTGAAAGGCGTTGTCTGATTTCAGAAGCCTTTTCCTGTTAACACCAGGCAGCATCTGAAGCTACCCCTGACTGGTTAGTGTAAAAACAACACTCTTCCCCTAAGAAGGTGCAGAGTCCTCCTTTCTCAGCAGTGAGGAGGGCTAGCCCTCGGCGGTTTTGGAGAGTCTCTGCTGCTAAAGAGTCTATTTGAGATTGTAAAGCAAGGATAGATATCGTTATTTCTTGCAAACTGTTTGAGAAATCCTTTGAGAGTGTGTGGTAGTACGATAATGAAGTAGATAAACCAGCTATCCCAGTTCCTGTAGCAGTAGCCATTCCTAATCCTATAAGTAGGGGTACTAGTTGTATGGCTCTGTGCTGACGGACTTAAGCTTTGAGGGGTACTGATAAGGTGTGATTTCCTGGGGCAATATTAATGTTGGGACTTAGAAAGACTAAAGTGCAGGTGCCTGTCCAGTTAGTGGGGAGGCAGATATAGGTCGATGTTCCACATAAGAATATACCTTGGCTGGGTAGATAGAACTGGTTATGTATGTTAAAAAGGTGTGTGAGTTTGTTGTTTTCATTTTGCCATCCTGCTAGAGTACTTGCCAAGGTAGCTCTGGTGAATGGCTGGAAAGGGGTGTTGGGAGCAAACTGAGTGGCTCCCTGTGTTCTGTTTTCCTATTGGAGAAAAAAACATTTTGTATCTACTAGGAACTTTCGAGAGAGTGATTGAAAGAGCGGATAAGAAGGCATTCACTAGTGGGGACACTGCTGCAGGGGGTCCAAGGGTGAATAGTCATGCAGGGAGTATGTTTGCCATTACAAAACCTGGACTGTTTGTTAAGCAGGGAGGAGGTGATGATTTTGTGGGGCCCTGAGAAGCAGACTAGCCGTCTGAATGGAGCTGTTTGGGTGACTCGGAAGTTACTATGATCAGTTGGGGTTTTTGAAGGAATAGGGTACTCTGTTGTTTCTTTACTACTTCCATCTCTCTTTCTTCCTCTTTGACTTCTTTGTCTCTCTTTTTCTGACTCTGTCTTTCTTTGATTGTCTCTCTGTCTCTTCCTCTGTCTCCTTCTCTTTGTCTCTCCTGTTCTTCCTCTCTCTTTCTCTGACTTCCTGTCTCTTTCTCTCTTTCCTTTCTGCTGGTCTTTCCCTGCCTCTGCCAGCCGCGTATGCTGCTGTTCTCCTTTCTCTTTCCCCTTTTTGATGGCTTTGGCAGTATAAGACTGTCACCTTCTTTGGTTTTTGCACTGCACGCAGTAACTCCATGATTTCCTTGTGGTATTTAATGGGGGTTCCTGGAGGTTAGGAATTCCCTTTCTTTCCATATTGCAGCATGGGCATGTAGGATTAGATAACCATACTTGGTGTCTGTATACACATTTATTCTTTTTCCCTTTCCCAGTTCTAAGGCTCGGGTAGGTGCCACTAGTTCTGCTAATTGGGCACTGGTCCCTGGGGGAAGAGGCTTAGTGATGTTTAGGTACGGTTACATCACTAACCATGGCGAGTTCGTGGTCTCGCTGGCTTCAGGAGTGAAACTGCAGACCTTCGCTGTGTTATAGCTTATAGAGGCGGCATGGACCCAAACAGTGAACAGCAGCAAGATTTATTTTTAAAGAGTGAAAGAATAAAGCTTCCACAGTGTGGAAGAGGAGTTGCTGCTGGCTGGCTCAGGCAGCCTGCTTTTATTCCCTTATCTGACCCCACCCACATCCTGCTGATTGGTCCATTTTACAGAGAGCTGATCCACCGTTTTGACAGTGTGCTGATTGTTGCATTTATAATCCCTGAGCTAGACACAGAGTGCTGATTGGTGCATTTACAATCCTCTAGCTAGACATAAAAGTTCTCTAAGTACCCACTAGACTCAGGAGCGCAGCTGGCTTCACCTAGTGGGTCCCACACTGGGGCTGCAGGCGGAGCTGCCCACCAGTCCCGAGCCAGGCCTACGCTCCTCAGCCCTTGGGCGGTTGATGGGACCAGGCACCTTGGAGCAGGGGGCGGTACCCGTCATGGGCGCTGGGGCTGTGTGGGAGCTCACCGGGGAGGCAGGGCTCGGACATGGTGGGCTGTAGGTCCTGAGCCCTGTCCCATGGGGAGGCAGCTGAGGCCCGGCGAGAATTCGAGTGCAGCGCCAGCAGGCTGGCACTGCTGGGGGACCCGGCGCACCCTCTGCAGCTGCTGGCCCAGGTGCTAAGCCCCTCACTGCCCTGGGCTGGTGGTGCGGGCCAGGCGCTCTGAGTGTGGGGCCCACCGAGCCTGCGCCGGTGGGAACTCACACTGGCCTGTGAGCACGGTTCCCGCCTGCGCCTGTCCCTGTCCCTCCACACCCGGGCGCAAGCAGAGGGAGCCGGCTCCGGCCTCAGCCAGCCCAGAGAGGGGCTCCTGCAATGCAGTGGCGGGCTGAAGGGCTCCTCAAGCGCTGCCAGATTGGATGTGGTGGCCGAGGAGGCGCTGAGAGCAGGGGCTGCTAGCACATTGTCACCTCTCAGTTTGATATTAGCAAAAGTATAGGGCTCTTGGTGTGGCTCAAAGCTTCACAAAATTTAAACTCATTACTAAGTTGTTCAATGTGTTTGTCTTGTTGAATTTAATTCTCATGTCTGTGGCTTTGTCATCTTGCATCAACTTAAAAAAAAGCAAAACATTGCCCCGAAGTACAGTTTAATTGTAATACTGCAAGAGGGTCCTTTGAGTTAGAAGCTCCCTGGTGGATATTTCCTGAGAACAGGGAGTTTGAGGTGTGCTGTCTAGCTCACATGGTTTCTTGAGACTAACTAAGATCAAGTAGTTTCAGCAACTTCTGCATGTTGGCAACGTGCATGTAAACTTTTCTAGTCAAATATTTGTAGGAAGATATTTTTGAAATATGGGGTAGTAAAGATATGAAAATGTTAATAGTGGTGGGTAATTACTTTCATAGGCTTTAAAAAATTTTCTAAATGGTACTTAATAACCTGTATTGATTGAAGTATTCATAGAAACACAAATTTTCAAAATTTAATCCTTCTTAAGTTGTAGTAAATAAACAGGATTATCATAAGAGAAGTTATTATCAGTATTTTGATAAAAAATTTCAAGTTGACTCTAGATATTCCTTGATATAGCGTTTCTCATTCAGGTCTGATTTTAAGACTTATCTGGGGATATTGCTGAAAAATTGAGCTTCTTAGGCCACTTCTCTGGGGGAGGCTTGATTAACTGGATATGGGATAGGATCCTATATCTGTATTTTTGACAAGTGACCTGAGGACCAGGCAGGTTTGGAAAACAACACATAACTGATCTGTAACTTAAAGTACAAGTTGAGGCTGCAAATGGTATTGTTAAATATATATAATTTTAATTAATTTTATAGAAAAATTGAATTTGTCTTTGAGATTTCCATTTCCATTTTTCACTGTTGTAGAGTTTGACAGGGGATATGGAATAACCTGATTAGTTATCTTCTTAGAACAAAGGTACACATTAGGTGTTGATTGTAAATAAATTGTGGATTTGTTGAAATAAAGCTGTGATATCGTCAGTGTCTGAAAGACGGAGATTGTATGTATCTACCTTAAAACGTTTCTTGTGAGTCTAAATGGGTGTGAAAGTGCCTGAATCTGAAAAGAACTCTGTGTTCGTTGTTATTACCATCACTGAGTCTGACTATGTGGTATGAAATCAAAGACTTAAGAAAATACATAGCCATGCTTGGGAGGGTACAAACACAGATTTTCTAATCAAGTCATAAGTTTTACTGATATGTACACATTTTCTTCTCTTTCTGGTTCAGCCTTTTAAATGAAGATATGTAGCCTTTTGTGCTATGCTAGAAAATGGTGTTTCTTTACAGGAAAACAGTTAAAATGTAACTTTTTTCTGTTAAGAAATTCCGACCTTGTTCTTTATGCAGTAGTATACAGAATTACTTAGGCAGCATTTTAAAAACCACCAGTGCCAGACCCTGTTTCTAGATTCTGATTTAATAGGTCTTGTGTGGCACCTCTACCAGAGCTGAGAACCTCTGCCTTAGACTGTTGCCATTTGTGAGAGATGTGATCAGATTTTTGCAAATCAGAAATTTCGTAGGCCATTTGATATAAGCATAGTAACTCATAATTGAATTCATAGTGAGAGAAAACAAAGCTGCATAGTGATGAGCTAATGAAGTGGCCCGGTTTAGTGACTCACCCTGACTTCATACGTACTTTAGTACCCAGTGACTTTTAGACTATTATTTTGAAAATAAATCACGATGAAAAACAATTTTTTTTTGTAATATAAGGTGTTTTCTTTTTTCCTTTTTGGCTCCAACATGCAACCTAACAAGACAGACCAGACTTGATCCTCCATTTTAGCTTGTGTAATGTGGAACCGAGATAATGTAGATAGTGATACTAGGCTGTGAATATCAGCATGATTTCTGGGTTTTTTTGAGGGGAGGGCAGGTCAATTTTTTTTGTTTTTTTTTTTTGTTGTTCGAGACAGAGTCTTGCTCTGTTCAGCCAGGTTGGAGTGAAGTAGCACAATCACAGCTTATTGCAACATCAAACTCCTGGGCTCATGCCATCCTCCCACCTCAGCCTCCCGAGTAGCTGGAACTTACAGGTAAATGCCACCATGTCCAGCTAATTTTTTATTTTTAGAGACGGGGTCTTGTCATGTTGACCAGGCTAGTCTTGAACTCCAACCTCAAGCAATCCACCTACCTCAGCCTCCCAAAGTGCTGGGATTATAGATGGGAGCCACTGTGCCCATCTATGTATGTGTGTATGCATGTGTGAATATGTATGTATATATACATACACAGAGCAGTGGGGTTGCTGGATCATGGTAGTTCTATTTTCAGTTTTTTGAGGAATCTCTATACTGTTTATTTATAGTGGTTGTAATTTATGTTCCTACTGTCAGTGTATGAGTGTTTCCTTTTCTGTCTTTGCCAGGATTTATTGTTTTTTGCCTTTTTGATAATAACCGTTTTAACTGAGTGAGATGTTATCTCATTGCGGTTTTAATGTGCATTTCCCTGATGATTAGTGATGTTGACCATTTTCATATACATCTTGGCCATTATGATTTCTTTTTCGGTTTGAAACACCATACAGGTAGTTTGGGTTGAGGATTAATTTAAAAGTATTTAAAGATCTTTTCCCTTTCTGCTAGCATTTGTGGCATTTTTATTATGTTTGAGGATAAGGAAATATTTTGTTTGTCCCAAAGGGATTTTGTTCTAGGGCTATATGTGTAGCCTATGAAGAAAATTTTAGAAGATATATTTATGTGTGTTATCTGAGGAGGGGATTTTAATATCCGATGGAAAAACTCTTTCCCAATCTATAGTATAGTTTACCTTCAAGGTTATAAAGTTCTATTTAAAATAATGGTGCCCTAAGTAAGGGAGAAATCAGTTTTCCAAAATCTTTATCATAGCAATTTAGATTTTCAATTTTATTTGCTTTAAAATAGAACAGTAAGTGACCGTGTTACTGAGTAAATTCCTTGTTAGTTCCAAACCGAAATACTCACATAGGACTCTTATTTCTGTCTTACTCTGTTAGGTGTAAAGATTTCTCTCTGTGTTACTGGAATCCCTATTGGATGCTGCCCTCTGATGTTTGTGGAATGAACTGCTTTTGGGAAGCGGCTTTTAGGTAGGCACTTAATATTTAATTGGTAGATCAGTGTAGGTAAGGTTAGATAGTTGCTAATAAAACCTTTGACTGTAATAGGATGTAAAAATGTTTCTTATGATATTATACAAATAATTTATTTTCTGATTGGGTTTTCCATTTTTCCCATTTTGTAGTTATCACTATTTTTTAGTACATACTGTGTATAAATGCTTTAAATTTTCTTAGATGTTAAGATAAGCCACTGTTCTTAAGAAAATTTATGATCTAACTTTTGGAAACAGTTGTTAAAATGATAAACTGGGATAAAAATAGGCTTCTACTGATGTTTACAGATCTATATAATATATTACCATCTATAATATATAATATAATTATATATGATATAAATAATATATGTAAGGCACATATCTAAATTAAAGCTGGTATACTGTAGTGGATACGGACAACTGGAGAAGGATTATATTAGTTATTAGTAGAGAGGTCGAATATTGGGGAATAGGAGGATAAAGATAAGTATTTAATGGAGGAGCAAACGGAGGAGCAGCTTCTGGCTACTACTTCCTTTAATGTTTATTGACCTTTTAAGTTACTGACTAGTTTAGCTTTATTTGCTTCTCTGGGTAATGAAGGTATTGGGTTGCCTGACCTCTTAGGTCCTTTCCTGCTCTTATCTTCAGTGAAAGAAACAAGTATTGATAAGAATAGGATAAGGCGGTGACTCTCAGACTGTCTCCTTGATACAGTGGCAGAGGGGAGTGGGACAAAGGGTTGAAATGCTCTTCCCAAGAGTAAAATTTATTTGAAGAGTATCTACTTTTACTGCATCTTTATGATTCATTTAAATAGTCTAGGCTGGGTATGGTGGCTCACGCCTGTAATCTCAGCATTTTGGGAGACTGAGGTGGGAGCATTGCTTGAACCCAGGAGTTCAAGACCACCCAGGCAACAAAAGCAAGACCCTGTCTCTAAAATTAAAAAAAAAATTTTTTTTAAAATTTTAAAAATTAGCCAGGCATCTTGGCATGTGGGCTCAGGTGGGAGGATTGCTTGAGCCCTGGAGGTTGAGGTTGCAGTGAACTGTGATTATGCCACTGCACTTCAGCCCAGAGCAAGACTCTGTCTCAAAAAAACAAATAAAATAAATATTAATTCTCATTATATTTGCAACATGCTGTGCTAGGTGGTAAGCACCTGACTTTCGGGTCAGGTTAATGTGGCTCCATCCTTCTGGAGGATGGAGTTTACATTCTGGTGGGAGTTTCACACTAGTAAATCTGAAATTACAATACAGTGTGACAAGTTGTTGCTGTGATGAGTCATCTTAAGGCATCAGGGAAGACTTCCTGGAGGTAGTGACTAGATAATGATCTGGAAATTAGCTAGTTTCAAGGACAGTAGGTGAAGTGTTTCAGATAGGAAGAACTTCATTTTTAAAAACTCTTAATTAAAAAATTTATTTTTAATTGACAATAATTGTAGGAATTTATGGGGCATAAAGCAATGTTTTGGTGTCTGTATACATTGTGGACTGATTATATCAAGCTCATTAACATATTTATCATCTTACATATTTATCTTTTTTTTTGTAATGGGCACATTTGAAACCTGTTCTCTTAGCAGTTTTGAAATAAACATAATTATCTGTAGTCACCTTGCTGTGCAGTAGATCTTGAGAACTTATTCTTTCTCACTGGAAGTTTGGGTTGTATTCTTTGGTCAACATCTTTCCATCACCTACTCTCTCCCACCCCTTCACCTCCAGTGCCTGGTGACCACCATTCTACTCTCTGTAAGAACTGCATTTTAAATATCTATTAATTGTACATATTTTGTAAATTCTTGCATTCTCAATACAGTGTGCATCCCATGAAGAACTGGAAGGGAATAGGTTCAAATCAGATAGTTTAATTATATCCTGTTGCTGTGGAAGAGATTGGGTGATTGAAATTTTAATATGAGCCAAGTGATAATATTCCAATTTTTAAAAATTAACTTTTAAAGATAATCTAACCTTTCAGTTTGGTTGTAATTTTAGATAATTGAAGCTTTTTATGTTTTCATTCTTATGAATATTTGCAAATGAATATAGTATTGACAAGAGCCACTTTGCCTTGCCACGTAATTCCACTAGCTCAAAGCTGGGTAAACTTGAAAACTTCAGCATACTCTGATTTATACAACCCAGACCTTTTTGTAAATTACAGCGTGAGTAATAATAGTCTTTCCTCCTTATTGGCTGCAGGAATGTCCCAGGGAAATTTACCTAGTCAGAATCCTGGTCTCTCTGCTTACCATTCCTTTTGTTTTGGCTCCTCCTACTCATTTTTCTAATGCTCCCAAGTATTCCATGGAATAAATTATATGTGGATGGATACATAATGTTGTAAACCTTGTGTCTGTAACCTAAATTTGAGACTTCAGAAATTATATGCCTTTTCTCTGTTATACTTTCTACCCGTAACGTTGCATCCATTATATCATGCTATTACACACAAAAAAGTAAATATTTTGTGTCATATAATTATGTAATAAGCTCTCACACTTAGTTTCTTATTTAGAACTAAGGATTCCCTCACATTTAATCACCCTGTTTCAAATATGCATACAAGCCCAAATGCCATACAACTGCCAAATCATTCTTGCCCTCCATCTCAGTATCTACTTTAATACTGGTAAAGCTTCTTTGGAATCCCCCTTTTGATGTCACATTCTGCCTGGCACCAGGGGGCCCTTAGTTGGGTACCTTACTTTCCCAACTTGAATTATTTGTATAACTTAGATCAAATCTTACCTGGGGGATCATATTCTCCCGATTAATTTATTATACAGTGAACATAAAAATAATAAAAAAAAATAAAATTGCCTCAACTTCTATTACAAGTGTTTTCATCATTCATACACATCTTGTGTTTTCATCATTCATATACATCATATGCTTTTACATACTTGTGATTCTGGTGGAGACTAATCTTGAATTTTTTTTTTTTCCTTGAGACAGGATTTCACTGTCTCCCAGGCTGGAGTGCAATGGCATGATCTTGGCTCACTGCAACCACTGCTTTCTGGGCTCAAGCGATTCTCCTGCCTCAGTCTCCTGAGCTGGGACTACAGGCACCTGCCACTGCGCCCGGCTGTTTTTTGTAGAGACGGGGTTTCACCATGTTGCTCAGGCTGGTCTCAAACTCCCGATCTCAGGTGATCTGGCCACCTCGGCCTCCCAAAATGCTGAAATTACAGGCGTGAGCCACCACCCCCCCGGCCTAATCTTGAATTCTGAGCTTAAAATTTTAATACTTTTCAGTGTAGTATGGTCTTCATATTTCTCATGTCAATGGCATCACACTATTCCATTGCCTCTCAAAGTGCTGGGATTATAGACATGAGCCACTGTGCCTGGCTTTATGGCCTTAAAACAAAATCAAAAATTCCCACAACAGTTTGCTTTCAATCCTCTCTTTCCCTTCATCAGCAAGCTTCTTTTAAGAGTACCTACCTGCTGGCTGGAGGGGTGTGGCTCATGCCTGTAATTCCAGCACTTTAGGAGGACAAGGCATGCAGATCACTTGAGGTCAGGAGTTCGAGAACCAGCCTGGTCAAAATGGTGAAACCCCATCTCTACTAAAAATACAAAAATCAGCCAGGCATGGAGGCGCACACCTGTAGTCCAAGCTGCTTGGGAGACTGAGGCATGAGAATCGCTTGAACCTGGGAGGGAGAGGTTGCAGTGAACCAATATCACATCGCTGCACTCCAGCCTGGGCGAAAGAGTACCTACTGGTTTTACTTCTGGGTTTTGTTTGGTTTGTTCATTTTTTTGAGATGGTCTCACTTTGTTGCCCAGGCTGGAGTGCAGTAGCACCACCAGGGCTCACTGCTGCCTGGACCTCCTGGGCTCAAGTGATCCTCCTGCCTGAGTCCCCTAAGTAGCTGGGACTACAGGTGCATGCCACCATACCCGAATCTTTTTTTTTTTTTTTTTTTTTTATATTAGTCAAGACGAGGTCTCGCTATGTTGCCCAGGCTGGTCATGAACAACTGAGCTCAAGTGATCCTGCTGCCTCGGCTTCCCAAAGTGCTGGGATTACAGACGTGAGCTACTGTGGTCAGCCTTGGTTTTACTTCTTTAAATAAAAAGAACTTCACACCTCAACTATCTACCACCTGACTCTTATTCCCATCACCCCACCTCTGAATTATTGTTTTGGAGCTTAATCTTACTTTTCTTACCCATTTGGCACTGTTTACTACTTCCTTTTTCTGTCAGCTCTGTTAGCCTCTGGCTTTTGAGACCAGACCAGTTACTCAGCTCTTTGATCTCTCTCCTGGACTCCTCTAACTCTGCTTTCTAAATAATCTGCATTTCTTAGGATTCTGCTCTTTTCTCTCCCCATTCCCTGAATAGTTATAGGATAATTTGTTTAACTGATAGCTCCAATTCAGAGTTCTTTTCTGAGAGCCAGACCTGTATTTCCAGTTGCATATTGGTCATTTTTACCTTGCTGATTCAGATGCCTCAGAGACTCATGTTCAAACCTGAACTGATAGTCTAGCTCCTCAGACTTTCCTTCATCTGTGTTTTGTATCATGTTTACAACGGACTTTCTCCACATGTCAGTCTACATTAACTCTTCTTGTCTCCTTTCACACTGTTGCTCCTGGCTACTTCTTTCCTTCTCCCTTAACGGTTGTACTCATCACTTCCCATCACTTCTCAAACGATTGTAGTTTCCTCTCACTGCTCACCTCATCTCCCTTCTCTGTCTCCTCTTGGTTATTGTATTTACCACATCTGTTGTGATGGTGAATCTTCACTTCTAGACCTTTAACTGCAGGCTGATACTATGTGGTGTTATCATTTAAGTCCCATGCCTAGCAAGGTGTTTGGGAACCAGTGAGAAACAAATGATTAACAGGATCATTTGGGAAGCTTTCCCCAATACCAGGTTAGACTAGGTCACAGTAGGTTAGATGTTTGTGTTGTGAGCCTCTTTAGCAATCTCAGTTTTTTCTATTAAAACAATTACCATGCTTTCTTATTGTTTTAAAAATCAGTCTTTTCACAACAGGCTGCAAATTGTCTGAGGTGAAGATTGTGGCTTTCTTGCCTACCCCAGTGCCTATATGAAAGGAGTTCAAATATTTGTTAAAAAGAATGAATTATATCACTAAATTGTGTTTTAAAAATTATCTGGCTATAAGCATGCACCAGCATTGTGTGAGTGTATTTGGGGTCATCATAACCTTAGCATTATTGGGAATTATAATTTTATCACTTATTAAAATGATAGCTTTTTGTTGATTTTTTGTTGAATGTATTTCCACATTTATTTATCTTTTTTCTTTTGTTCTGTATATCATCTATTTGATATTGATATTGAATTTTTAATGTTTATTTTATGAACTCTTAGAATAATATATTCGGTTTTGCCATTGATTGCGAATAAGTTTCTAATTTTTTATTTTACTTTCATTATACAAACTCTAAATTTTAGAATTATCAAAATATAAAAAATATTTTGTTTTAATGTACTAATTTTTCTATGACTTGAGCTTTTTAAAAAATCAGTTATTTAAAATATTTAATCTTCTTTATGGTGGGAATTGATTTTAGATTTGTGAATTATGTGGTCACAGGTGAATTTAATCTTAGCTGTATTATTTTGAGTAGTTCATACTAGTTTTAAGAGATATATTTTTACTGGTTATTTAAAATTATATTTTAGAAATTAATACTTATATTTCATGTTGGAGTTTTAGATTTTATTTTTTAATACTTTATATACAAATCCTAGAGTTTTTTTTAAGTAGTTTGTTTTGAAAGTGTTTTACATGCAACTCATGAAAGTAATTTTGCCCGGTGTGATAATTTAACACAACTCTTTTTTTTTTTTTCTTTCTTTCTTTTAGTTCGTTATGTATTGCTGGGAACAACTCTTTTAATAGTAAGAGAAGAAGGTGTTGTTTTTCTTTTTAAGCACAACAGGCTAAGCAAAAATGCTTTCCATTTTTGTTCAACTGCAGGTTTTTAAAGATAGCTTCATGGCATTTCTCTTTTAGTTTGAGTAGATGGTTATTTGAAATTTGTTTAGTTTGACTTTATATACGTCAATGGGAGTTTGTAGTCTAATTATGTATCTTTTTTTTTTTTTTTTTTTTTTTTAGATGGAGTCTTGCTCTGTTGCCCAGGCTGGAGTACATGGCGTGATCTCGGTTCACTGCAAGCTCCGTCTCCCGGGTTTTCGCCATTCTCCTGCCTCAGCCTCCCCTGTAGCTGGGACTACAGGCACCCGCCATCATGCCTGGCTAATTTTTTGTATTTTTAGTAGAGACAGGGTTTCACCGTGTTAGCCAGGATGGTCTCGATCTCCTGACCTCGTGATCCACCCGCCTCGGCCTCCCAAAGTGCTGGGATTACAGGCTTGAGCCACCGCGCCCGGCCTTATGTATCTTTTTATTTTTTATTTTTTATTTTTTTTTGAGACGAGTCTCGGTCTGTCGCCCGCGCTGGAGTGCAGTGGCCGGATCTCAGCTCACTGCAAACTCCGCCTCCCGGGTTTGCGCCATTCTCCTGCCTCAGCCTCCCCTGTAGCTGGGACTACAGGTGCCCGCCACCTCGCCCGACTAGTTTTTTGTATTTTTTAGTAGAGACGGGGTTTCACTGTGTTAGCCAGGATGGTCTCGATCTCCTGACCTCGTGATCCGCCCGTCTCAGCCTCCCAAAGTGCTGGGATTACAGGCTTGAGCCACCGCGCCCGGCCTATGTATCTTTTTAAATAGAGAATACTAATTTAATAATAGGCTATAAGAGATTAGCCTGGAGATTATACTGTGAAATAAAACAAAATGGAAAAAAGTTATTATTCCTTTATAGCAGAAATTTGCTTAAAATCAGAAGTTAATTCCTAAGATTTAGAAATTTGTTGTTAACAGTATTTGCATCTAAATTTGTTATGTAAAGCATTCTTTAAGTTTTTTTAATGATAAACCCCTACCTCCCAACTTTTTACTTTGATAAATTTCAAATATACAAAGGTTACAAGAATAGTACAGTAAGCATACCATACATTTTTCACCTAGATATTTATTACTAACATTTTACCACTTTTCTTTTTCTGCCAAACCATTTGAGAGACAGCAGGCATTATAACACACCCCTAAATACATAGATTCAGCATGTGTCTCCTAAGAACAGGGACATACTATAATACAGCCATAATTGTCACTTTAAGTTATTTAACACTGTTCATAGAATATATATTCCTATTCCTATTTTCTTATTTTCCTGTTAATGTACTTTGTATCTTTTCTTCCCCATTCAGGACCCAGCCAAGGACCATACATTGCATTCAACTCAGGCTGAGTTAGTCTCCTTTATTCTAGAACTGTTCCCTAGCCTTTTTTGGGGTGAGAAGGGGTGCTGTTTTTGGTATCTTTTGTGATATTTTTGTTTTTATTTTGCAGAATGTCCCTTAATTTTGATTTGCCGACTGTCCACTTATTATTAGATTCAGGATTTTTGGCAAGATTACTGCATGGGATACTGTGTTCTTTGGGCATGCTATCAGGAGACTTCTGAAGCCATAAGTTTAATATTAAGTTTGATCAAAGGTTAAGGTGATGTTCTCGCATTTCTACACTGTACTAGTACTTTTATCTCCTGTATAATATATGGGGGAAATATTTTGTTAGTATGTGGTTTTAGCATCCACTGATTATTTTTGTCTACTGTTACAGTGGTGATTGCAAAATAGTGAATTTTATAATTCTCTCATTTCTTCTGCATTTATTGGTTGGTATTCATCTTTAAAAAAAGAAGAGTTCCCTCTCCTTACCCCTTTATTTAATATCATTTTTTGACTGATGTGTTCACTTTGTATTTATTTTTTTGAAACAGAATCTTGCTCTGTTGCCCAGACTGTAGTGCAGGGGCATGATCGCAGATCACTGCAACCTCTGCCTCCTGGGTTCATGCAATTCTCCTGCCTCAGTCTCCTGAGTAGCTGGGACTACAAGTGTGTGCCACCACGCCTGGCTAATTATTGTATTTTTAGTAGAGACAGGGTTTCACCATGTTGGCCAGCCTAATCTCAAACTCTTGACCTCAAATGATTCACCCACTTTGGCCTGTCAAAGTGCTGGGATTACAGGTGTGAGCCACCGTGCCCGGCCAGGGTTCACTTTATAAATTTAATACGCTATCATTCATTACTGTCATACTTTTCATACGCAGGTTATGCCAGCTTTAACCATGGGAGCCCTCAGATATTATCTTTGAATCATCTGAAGACTTTCTTCTAATCATATATCTGTAGAAAAATAAGTTTGACTTTAAAATCTCCTTTTCTATTTACATTTCTTTAAATCCACATAGACTTTTCTCCTGTTCATATTGTGATCAAAAGAAAGATTTTTGTAGACCCTGGCAAGATTCCGCCATTCAATTGGGGCCAACATAATTTGAATGACTGCTTCCCTATAACTGCTTAGAAGGTTTTAGTTATCACTTCTTATCATGTAGAAGCTTACTTTAGATTTTTTTCCACTTGCAATTGATTTTCCTGTCTTTTAGGTCTAGGGGTAGGGTGGTTGTCAGAGACATATTTTAACTGTGTTTTTTGTGGTCAGTTTAGGAGTTGAGCCTGTACTGTATATAATACTTTCACTCAAAAGGATCCCAAACAGAAAAGGAAATGTGATGTAGTTGACAGTACTCCTGTAGAAATTGGTGAAAGGAGTGCTGGCAGTGTGACCAAAACAATCCTTGCTAAAATACCTGGGAGGAGTTCCTGAGACTGATTTTTAGAGGGATTTTTTTTCTTGAGAAACATTTGGGTATATTATTATTTAAGACATCACCCAGCACCCAGGCTGGAGTGCACTGTGACATGATCACAGCTCTCTGCAATCTTGAACTGCTGGACTCGAGCAACCCTCCTGCCTCAGCCTTTGAGTAGCTAGGTGTACATGTGTGCACCACCACACCCAGCTAGTTTTTGTGTGTGTGTGGATACTGGGTCTCACTGTGTTACCCAGGCTGGTCTCAAACTCCGGTCCTCAAGCTCTCCTCTCGACTTGGCCTCCCAAAGTACTGGAATTACAGGTGTTAGCCACCATACCAGGACTTGAGGCTGTTTTTTCTTAAGGTTTAATATACTTCTTATCTGTGTATGTAGTTGATGCTGTACAAAACAGCGTATGACTATCATGCCTTACTTTTAAAATATTCTCGGGAGGGGGGAGGGGGGAGGGATTGCATTGGGAGTTATACCTGATGTAAATGACGAGTTGATGGGTGCAGCACACCAACATGGCACAAGTATACATATGTAACAAACCTGCACGTTATGCACATGTACCCTACAACTTAAAGTATAATAATAATAAATAAATTAAAAAAAAAAAAAAAAATAAAATATTCTCTTGGCCTTTGACTTTGGGGCAAGATCTAGCTATGGGCCAGTAAAGCAATCTGAGCCCATTAATGATTCTTAAATCATGATGCTGTAGAGAGTAGTAGGATCTGGAGGCAGTCACTAGAAAGATGAGATAATTTAGAATTCTCTTAAAATTGTTGTGTCTTTATTGCTTAGTTTTTAACTTGTCATTGTGGCTTCCACTGTTTTTGAGATGAACTGGATTCATGTCCCCGCTTTATAGACGTAAAAAGCGTAGATAGTCTCCCCTCCACCGATAGTTTAAGTATCCCCTCCGTCATTAGTTTCAGTGTTATGAACTGATGGGCTCAGCACAAAAGAGGGCAAAGGATAGAGGGTACAAACAAGGGAAGAGACATTGCTTGTTTCAAATTACTGTCAACGGAAAATAATAGAGAGCTTTAAAAAGATCCAAGCTGGCCAGGTGTGCTGGCTCATGCCTGTAATCCCAGCACTTTGGGAGGCTGAGCTGGGAGGATCCCTTGAGGCCAGGAGTTCGAGGCTAGTCTGGGCAACATAGTGAGACCCCATCTCTACAAAAAATGAAAAAAAAAAATTAGTTGGACATGTTGCACGTCTGTGGTCCCAGCTACTTGGGAGGCTGAGATGGGAAGATGGCTTGAGCCTGGGAGGTTGAGGCTGCAGTTAGCTATGAATGCGCCACTGCACTCCATCGTAGGTGATAGAGTGAGAAGACCCTGTCTCTAAAAAGAAGAAAAAAAAGTAAAAAGACCGAAGCTTATGCTAACACCAGACATGTGAAAGAAGTGGTACAGCAGAAGCAAGAGGTATTAAAGGTTACTTAAGCCTGTTGGTATACACTGCTGCCCTGTGTTAGAAGTAGATTCTAAAGACGTACTAGTGTTCGACTAGCATGTTTTAGACCATCTTAGAAGTGTTTACATCTTGCTGGGTTTTTGGTAAATGGGACTGAATGTGTATTATTAATGTGAAGGAAATTTTTTCTTGTAGTCAGCATGGTTTAAGATTGGATGTAATACTGAAATATTTATGGATGAAATTATGACTGGGTTTGCTTTACAGTGAACTGTTGGTTGGTGAGAGGTGGTATGGGGAGAGGTTTCAGATGAAGTAAGAATGTTTTTAAGGTTTTTTTTTTAATAACAATGTTTTTAAAAAATTGAATGAAAGACCTCAAATCAACCTTTCTCAGTGGGTTCCTTGAGAGAATTAAGCTCTAATTTCCTAAGGCATCTAATGTGAGTAATGAATTAATTTATTTACTGGCAGCCACAATGGTACTAGTTTTGTATTCTTGGGAGAATTGAGAAAGTAGTCATTTTTTGTGTGTTCTGTAGTTTGAAAGGAGGAAAATTGGTGAGAAGAGCTGGTTGAGAGTGTGGAAATACATGATTGATTCAACATTTTAAAAATGTTTTGTAATTTGACCTTTGCCCTTTACTTATTTTTTAAATAAATACGTTATTTTTTTTCGAGACAAGATCTTGCTCTGTCTGGAGTAAAGTGGCACGATTACAGCTCACTGCAGCTTCTATCTTCTGGGCTCAAAATATCCTCCCATGTCAGCCTCCTGAGTAGCTGGGGTTACAGGCGCATGCCACCACTCCTGGCTAATTTTTGTATGTTTTGTAGGGATGAGATCTCGGTATGTTGCCTAGGCTGGTCGTGAACTCCTGGCCTGAAGTGACCCTTCTGCCTTGGCCTCTCAAAGCTCTGGGATTGCAGACTTGGCCTCGTTTGTTTTATACATACAAATTTTGAACTTCAGTTTTTCTTTCTTTCTTTTTTTCTGCTTCCTTCTCTCCCTTTCCCCTTTCCTTTCTTTTTCCATCCTCGTCCTTTCTTTCTTCTCTGTCTTTCACAGGGTCTGGCTCTGTTGCCCACGCTGGAGTGTAGTGATGTAGTCATAGCTTACTGCAGCATTGAACTCTTGATTTGAAGTGATCCTCCTGCCTTAGCTTCCCAAGTAGCTGGGACTAAAGGCGTGAGTCACCACATCTGGCCTTGAACTTCACTTTTTGAACATGATGGAAGTACCATGTTGTAAACATATACTAAAACTGTTGGAAAATGTGGTTTTCTTTCCAATTAGGTACAGTTTGAAAATACAGCCTGTTGAGAAAATGCATCTAGCTGTAGTTGCCTGTGGTGAAAGACTGGAAGAAACTATGACCATGTTGAAGTCAGCTATCATTTTCAGCATGAAACCTCTTCAATTCCATATTTTTGCTGAAGATCAGCTACATCATAGCTTTAAAGACAGAGTAAGTATTTGAGACGTAGTCAAGGTTGTACAGTTGAATATTTAATAATATACTATAATAGAATGTTGTTGTAATAGTCTGTTTTCACATTGCTAGAAAGAACTACCCGAGACTTGGTAATTTATAAAGAAAAGAAGTTTAATTGACTCACAGTTCAGCATTGCTGGAGAGGCCTCAGGAAACTTAGAGTCATGGCGGAAGGCAAAGGGGGAAGTAAGGCATGTCTTACATGGCAGCAGAATAGAGAGAAAGAGAAAGAACACCACACTTTTAAACCATCAGATCTCATGAGAACTGATGGTTATCACGAGAACAGTAAGGGGGAAACAGCCCTCATGATCAAATCATCTCCCACTAGGTCCTTCCCTCGACACGTGGGAATTACAGTTCGAGATGAGATTTGAGTGGCAACGCGGAGCTATACCATATCAGTTGTTTTATTTCTTCACTGCACAAAAATATTTGTTCTGTAACACCACCCTTTTAAAGTGGGGAGTGCTCCTTGAACCACTTCCATCTGAGTCCAGGTCTAAGGTGAAAGAGGAAGGTTCATTTTTGAACGGCGGTGGGCTACTTAAAAGTAAGTTCTTGGTGAAACATGGAGGTTTTATTTTAGGGACTCTAGTTCCAGGATGCTTTGACTAAGAAGTTCTATGATTTATTTTGTCTGTATCCTTTCCTTGGGAGTGCCTGAATCAGAGCTTATATAAAGGTTTTAATCCTGTTTTGAGAGGAGAGAATTCTTGATTAATAATATGGCGGGAAGTGGCTTCTGGTTCTGATAAGTAAGTTATTTATTTTGGTTTTGTATTAGTTAAAATCAATTTGGCAACAGTGGCAGAAAACCCAAAATAACAGTGGCTTAAACAGGATTTAAGTTTATTTCTCTCTCCCATGAAAGTAGGTTGTCTGGATTATATGGCAGTTCTTTATCTTCAGATACTCTGGCTTCGTCTGACTGTGGCTAAGCCATTTTCAACATGAGGCTTCTGCTTGATGGTCCATGATGACTACTTGGACTCCAACCAATGCACCCATATTCTATTCAACTTGAGGACAGGGAGTGAAAAAGGGCAGTATCCTTCTCTTAAGGGTACTTTCTAGAAGTCATTGTGACATTTCTGCCAGTATCCCATTGGTCTGAATTTAGTCATATGACCATACCTAGCTGTTACAATGGAATATATACTCTTTAATCAGGTCAGCCTTGTAACTTCCTTAACAACAACAACAACAACAACAACAACAAAATATTACTAAACAATAAGAGAACAGATACAGGCAGAAGAAAACATATAAGAAAAAGAAAATTCACCTGAAATCTCACTACCTTTTGTTCTGAGATGGTGGTAAAGGTGATGCTAATGATCATTCATATTTTTGTTCTCCTCCCTCTCTATCGTCTGTTTACATCTATCTACTTAAGCTTTTAAATTCATTTGGATTTTTATGCTTGGTCTAACTGTAAAAAATATATTTGATGTTTTTTCAAGGTTAAATCAGTTCATTTTGCATATTTAGTGCAAAAATACTAGTTATGAGCTCAGATCTTTTAGTTTTCTGCCAAAAACGTCTATACCTTTTAGTTTTTGGCAGAAAACTAAAAGGTGTAAAAGTTTTCTTACTGTTTAAGTGGTATATGAAAGTATACCTTTTTACTTATTGTTTAAAAATATTTTTAGTGTCTATATTTTTGTTAGATAATTTTGTGAACTTGGTCTCTATCTGGATTGTTTTTTAAAATATTGAGGAATTAATCTTGTCCTAGGGGTTAAGAGAATAGTAATAGACTGCTGCCAATTATGGAAATCTTTGAAAATGTAATAGAAAAGTAAAACATTTATTGCATTATCTTAGATGCAGCCTCTGTGTTGTGTTTACACCTGGCTGAATTGTTTGTGTAACGTATACTATATTTTTAAACTTAGTTTTCCTTTGACTGTAATCATCACTGAGAATGTTTGGTTTTGCTTTTGATGAAAGTATATCAAATATTTTATGGAACATGCTTTTAGTACATGAAAGAACACTGTTACATGTTAAAGTGACTAAGATTTTATTTTGAAGTTGGTATTGAAAAGATCTTTAAGTGATTAATAAGTGGAGCCAGGAAATTACAGTGCTAGTATTTTAAAATAATTCGTAGACAGCTGGGTGTGGTGGTGTGCACCCGTAGTCCCAGCTACTTGAGAGGCCTGAGGTGGGAGGACCACCCGAGCCTGGGAAGTCAAGGCTGCAGTGAACCATAATCATGTTACTGCACTTTAGCCCAGCCTGGGTGACAGAGTGAGACCTTGTCTCAAAAAAATAATAAAATAAAATAAATAAAATAATCAGAGACACCAAAGCAGAGTGTTGGAAGTAAAGGCATTCCCTTAAACTATGTTGGAAGATACTGTTTTAAAAATGACTTAAACACAATCATAATTCAAAAGAGATCATATTCAGCCTGTACATAAACTACTTAGTTTTTCCCCCCATAGATTGTTTCTTACTGCTTTTTAGGAAATTTGAATCAGTAATTCTGTTGAAATAAGAATGAGAGATATTACTTAAACTGAATTTGAAACAATTCAGTATCTTGAAATCCATTTAGGGTACTAAGTGTAAACATGTTCATCATAGATTTTCAGATATATTTTGCTTTTTGTAGTAATTTTTTTAAAATTGGCATTGGCTATGTATTTATCAGAATATTTTATTATCAGAAGTATTCAGGCATATTAAAGCTATGAATTGATGGACAGATTTTTTAACTAGTTTCACATTTGGTGTGACTTTGAATGGAAGCATCTGTCATATATACGGTGGTAATAAAATTAGTGCTTAATTTTTCTGATTTTAGCTTGTTAATGGGTTAAGAGAATTTATACATTAGGTAAAGCTGAGGAAGACAAATTTGCAAGGGTCTTTCACCTTTCTGATTTGGGGAGTTGGACCCTGATAACTTTCATTATGCTTCAGATCTTAATGGTGAAGTCTTTCCAGGATCTTATTTTGATTTTTAGATTTTAAATGAAAACAAATACCATAGTGGAACAGAAGAATCTTTCCCTTAATTTTACAGCATAAAATGTATATTATCTTAATTTTTAGCTGTTTTGTTTTATAATCTGTTGTTTTATGATTTTGCAGAGAAAATTCAGGGTGAAACTATACTGGTTTTTTGTTTTTTAATTGTTTTAGCTTGACAGCTGGTCATTTCTACAAACATTTAATTATACGTTATACCCCATAACCTTTCCAACTGAGAATGCAGCAGAGTGGAAAAAACTCTTTAAACCATGTGCTTCACAGAGATTGTTCTTGCCGGTAAGTTTTTTCCCCCGGTGTCCTTTTTTTTTTTTTTTTAAATTTGAACCTCACTTTTACACATATGAGTCTCTGAAGAGTTACATATAATTCCAGTTAAATAATTAAATTAATAAATAGAAATCAATACGGGTACTATTTGCCTTTTGAACATGAAAAAATATTCCTATGGAACAAGTAAAATAAAAACCCTGTTAAGAATGAAAAATTTTTAGTAATTTCTGTTGAGATACCAGTTTAATATATTCAGTTGTGTGGAACTCTTTTATCTATAAGAAGGAATAGAGGTTGCCAGGTCTTAATGGAGCCAAGTCTGTTGCCAGCAGAAGTGCAGTGGCGTTATCACCTTCAACTTGTAGGCAGCATTTCGAGTTTGAGAAATGAGATAGAGTGCATCATTAAATAGCAATTTGTGTCTTATACCAAGCCAATTTATCTATTGTAACTGATACTTAAACAGAAACAAATTTAAGGCATATGAACTCAAAGGGAAAATGGGAACTATTTATTCAGTGGGGCTGTTCTTTGGTAGTGTTCTATGGTGATAAACCTTGATTTTGTTTTTTTTTATATACAAATGTTCTGAAGCAAGGTTACGTCTTTAATTTTGATTCGATTTTACCCAGTTTTAAAATTCACAGTTGTTTAGACCATTATGATACTTAAATACTTACAGTTTTGCAGCTTAAACACATAGAGAATACTTATGGTAGAAATATTGAATTTAAGAAGCACACAAGTTTCCAGAAAGTATATAAATTATGGGGAAGAACCTTCAGTTACTTCTTATTGCTAAGTGGATTAAGGCAATCCCTAGCTTATTAAGAAAATGGTTTATTGAATCCAGGATATCTGTAAGATTAAGTTATAATATTGATAAACAAGTCTGCCTAAGCAGTATCTTTGTTGCTCTGCCTTAAAAAGTTGTATCCTAGGATCTTTCTCTTCCATTTTAAAAAGCACACAAATAAGGGATTAAGATTGGTTAAAAAAAATATGTTTTAGATACTTCATGTAGGTTTTATTTTAAGTTTTATATTGAATGATTGCAGTGTCATTTAATTAATGTGTGAGTGCCTAGTATTTGTCAGTCATCTATATTGAAATGCTGGGTATGTAGGAATGAATAGAATACACAGGTTTCCTGTTTTCATAGAGCTTGTTATCTGATGTGGGAGACAGACATTAAATAATCACACAAATGTATTGAAAAAACAATAAGAGATGAAAGAAAGACGTGAGGTTATGGCCATTTCTCTGCCATTTTGTTATGGTACTTTATTAATACTTGGAACCATGGCACTTTGTTAGCACTTTATTAACAAGTTTATTATTGATGTTGTTATATGAAATTTGCCAGATAATTTAATGCTGTAATCTAGTTAAATCCCTAAATGGAATTTTAAGTACAAGAACTACTTGAAACCTGTCAAATTGACCTCATACTTTACTGTTACTTCTAATCTTTTTAACCAGATTTAAGTAAATTGGTGCTTTATTTTTTTTTATTTTTTTATTATTATTATTTTTATTATTATTATACTTTAAGTTGTAGGGTACATGTGCATAACGTGCGGGTTTGTTACATATGTATACTTGTGCCATGTTGGTGTGCTGCACCCATCAACTCGTCATTTACATCAGGTATAACTCCCAATGCAATCCCTCCCCCCTCCCCCCTCCCCATGATAGGCCCCGATGTGTGATGTTCCCCTTCCTGAGTCCAAGTGATCTCATTGTTCAGTTCCCACCTATGAGTGAGAACATGCGGTATTTGGTTTTCTGTTCTTGTGATAGTTTGCTAAGAATGATGGTTTCCAGCTGCATCCATGTCCCTACAAAGGACACAAACTCATCCTTTTTTATGGCTGCATAGTATTCCATGGTGTATATGTGCCACATTTTCTTAATCCAATCTGTCACTGATGGACATTTGGGTTGATTCCAAGTCTTTACTATTGTGAATAGTGCTGCAATAAACATACGTGTGCATGTGTCTTTATAGCAGCATAATTTATAATCCTTTGGGTATATACCCAGTAATGGGATGGCTGGGTCATATGGTACATCTAGTTCTAGATCCTTAAGGAATCGCCATACTGTTTTCCATAATGGTTGAACTAGTTTACAGTCCCACCAACAGTGTAAAAGTGTTCCTATTTCTCCACATCCTCTGCAGCACCTGTTGTTTCCTGACTTTTTAATGATCGCCATTCTAACTGGTGTGAGATGGTATCTCATTGTGGTTTTGATTTGCATTTCTCTGATGGCCAGTGATGATGAGCATTTTTTCATGTGTCTGTTGGCTGTATGAATGTCTTCTTTTGAGAAATGTCTGTTCATATCCTTTGCCCACTTTTTGATGGGGTTGTTTGTTTTTTTCTTGTAAATTTGTTGGAGTTCTTTGTAGGTTCTGGATATTAGCCCTTTGTCTGATGAGTAGATTGCAAAAATTTTCTCCCATTCTGTAGGTTGCCTGTTCACTCTGATGGTAGTTTCTTTTGCTGTGCAGAAGCTCTTTAGTTTAATGAGATCCCATTTGTCAATTTTGGCTTTTGCTGCCATTGCTTTTGGTGTTTTAGACATGAAGTCTTTGCCCATGCCTATGTCCTGAATGGTACTACCTAGGTTTTCCTCTAGGGTTTTTATGGTATTAGGTCTAACATTTAAGTCTCTAATCCATCTTGAATTAATTTTCGTATAAGGAGTAAGGAAAGGATCCAGTTTCAGCTTTCTACTTATGGCTAGCCAATTTTCCCAGCACCATTTATTAAATAGGGAATCCTTTCCCCATTTCTTGTTTTTGTCAGGTTTGTCAAAGATCAGATGGCTGTAGATGTGTGGTATTATTTCTGAGGACTCTATTCTGTTCCATTGGTCTATATCTCTGTTTTGGTACCAGTACCATGCTGTTTTGGTTACTGTAGCCTTGTAGTATAGTTTGAAGTCAGGTAGCGTGATGCCTCCAGCTTTGTTCTTTTGACTTAGGATTGTCTTGGAGAT